>NC_060138.1:572745603-573048633 GCF_021461385.2 Schistocerca piceifrons
CGTGCATGTGTCCTGGCTTCCAACACACATTGGAGGCATCCTGAGATGAGGGCCGCAGATTCAGACGCCGGATCACGGGCGATTGTTGTCGCCGCGATCTCAGCCACACTGGCGAGAAGCACGCAGCTGGCTGCCTGCAGCTCACACTGAACAGCGCTGAATCGGAAGGGACGCAGACCGCCGAATCAACTGCTGGTATTCAGACGACGCCACAACTCCGCTGGGATCCAAGGCCAAGACACAGTGCGTGCATGGATCGCTGAGGCAGCCATTCCGCGCCAAGCCGTTTTGCAGACAGTGAAGTGGTGACCTCAACATTGCGGGACCCAGTGACACAGACCGAGAGGAACGGGGGCACTGTATTTCTAAACAAAAAATCACTTGGAAAGCTCGGACGAGTTTTAATATGGCGCATTCTACCTCTTTCCGCTCCATTTGGCCATCCTGATACATTCGGCGGCAGAAGTTGGCACTACAATTTGTACTGATATTAAAACTTCCTGGCAGATTAAAACTGTGTGCCAGACAGAGACTCGAACTTGGGACCTTTGCTTTGGTGGGCAAGTGCTCTATCATCTGAGATACCCAAGCATGACTCACGCCCCGTCCTCACAGCTTCACTTCTGCCAGTACCTCGTCACCTACCTTCCAAACTTTACAGAAGCTCTTCTGCGAACCTTGCAGAACTAGCACTCCTTAAAGAAAGGATATTGGGGAGACATGGCTTAGCTATAGCCTAGGGGATGTTTCCAGAATGAGATTTTCACTCTGCAGCGAAGTGTGCGCTGATATGAAACTTCCTGGCAGATTAAAACTGTGTGCCAGATCGAGACTCGATCTCAGACCTTTGCCTTTCGCGGGCAAGTGCTATACCATTTAAGCTACCCAAGCACGACTCACACCCCGTCCTCACAGCTGAACTTCTGCCAGTACCTCGTCTCCTACCTTCAAAACTTTACAGAAGCTTTGTAGAACTAGCACTCCTGAAAGAAAGGATATGAGGGAGACATGGCTTAGCCACAGCCGGGGGATGTTTCCAGCATGAGTATTTCACTCTGCAGCTAAATTAAGCTGTGCGGACAGGGCGTGATTCGTCCTTGTGTAGCTCATATGGTAGAGCACTTGCCCGTGAAAGGCAAAGTTCAAGTCTGGGTCCGGAACACAGTTTTAATCTGCCAGGAAGTTTCGTAACAGCGAACACTCCGCTGCAGAGTGAAAATCTCTTTCTGTACTGATATTACTTACCTCTCTTTCTCACGAAATAGCTTGTGTTCTGGAGGAAGATTTTAGATGTGATCCCTCCACCATCTGCAAGCCATACCTTAACATCTCGCCAATATAAGGACCCTGTCTGTCACAAGTATGAGTAGTGCTTCATGCTCGGGCATTAAGTGGAGTGGACAGAGTGAGAAACAACTGGTGTGTGCAAATGTTTAAAAGCTGTCACCACAAAGTCCGGTTATCCATTACGTAACCAGAAAACCCTAAACGTAAAAAAATAAAATGTACTACCGCTCTTTAGATTGGTTTTCCTGACATAGGAATCATCACTTTTCCAAAGGATTAGTCTGTACACCGTCATTCATGTGGCAAGAGACCACACGCCGCCAGGTTGTGTGCGACATGTGATACTAGCTATCGAGATTCGTGGAGGGTATCGTTTCACTAAACTACTTGTGACCTGAAAGATGCTCTACGACAAGCTTTCATTCGATTCACACCAGCAGTGCTCTGATAGATGTCGCACACAACATGGCGGCGTTTCACCCTTTGCCATCTGAATGACGGTGCACAGACGATTCCTTTGGACAAGTAATGGTTCATAAGTTAATAAAACTCATCTACAGAAGAGTTCTTCATATTATTTATATACTTTCAGGGTATTATGTTGGTTATTATAGGAGCAATCGGTACTATGTGGTCCCCATTTAATTTCAGAAAATCGTAAATGCTTACAATCAGAATTACGGTCCAAATTTTTGCGCGGAAGCTATTGCTAGAACTGATATCGTGCAAGCGTTCTTTTTTCTCTTTAGTATATGAAGTGATGTTGGTGATGTTCCTTTGCCTGTCGGCCACCTCTAAAGTCAACACAGTGACTATTTGATTTGCCAAAGCGAGAATAGCTGTACCCCTTCTACATTAAACCTGTCTATAATTGATATCTGAGCTCAATTCTGTTCTCTTCGTATCATGTTAAATATTAGGAACCAACTACCAAGAAATTATTTTTATATGCTACAGGATTACTAGCTGGATGCTATACCCAAAAACTGAACAGTAACTGTGGGATGTGTAATATACGTGGTAGAATATGGATTGGTTCCCAGTTCAGCTGTCCGTAGCACTTCCAACATCTCTGAACAATTCTCGCTCTCGCCACAGAGGAGGGCAAAGCATTGTTTTCAAAATTTCAAGAGGCTCTAAAATTCAATTGGAATAGAAGCAGGAGCAACCATTTTCTCATGAACGTCACTTACACAAATCTTTTACTGAAAAACTGTGAAACGTCATTTATATTTCGCATGGAGACCCGACGTCTGGACCAATAATTTTTGAGACATCCGGTCTTACAACTCGTTAGATGATGCCCTCTGTCTGTTCCTAGCTGGTGCTAATCTTTTCATCTGCCCACATCCACTTTTCTCACCAGATATAGCACCATGCGACTTCTGGCTCTCCACAGAAATTAAAATCGTGCTTATAGAAAAACGTTTTGACAACATTCTTACGCTGACAGGGCAACGACACTGGAAAATCTGAACTTAAGTGTGTTCTTCATGTAAGAGTTGGCCATGACGGTTTGTTCGACTTAGAAGCATAGTGACGTGGAAGTAAACAAAAACTTCGCGCATGCAGCAGTGGGGACGGCTGAGTGCTGTCTCCACTGTCGACCTGTCAAGAGCTGACTAGCCTCTGCCATCCACAGAAGCTTTCCATCAGATTCAAATTCCCAACTTCCCACTTGCTGCCCCACAATGATCCATGCCCATTAACCCCTATCTAACATATTTCTGAACCCTGAAAGAGTTCGGACGTTGGTTGTAGATCTGAACTGAAACTTTATCATCAAACAGCCATCACCCTCATTGAATTACAGAGACAAGTGGTGTCTATTCTGTAGGACTTGTCATATCTACAATTCTATATCTGATGAAAAAGTTTCAGTGTAGAGACACAGTCAGAGTCCGAACTCTTACAGGGTTCAGACATCTGAGGGTAGTGGGTAATTCAGAAATCTGTGGGTAGTGGGTAATGGGCATGATGCAGCGAATGGGAAGTTGGGAATTTGGATCTGGTGGAACGCGTGGCCCGATATCCGAGGCAGTTAAGGTAAGATAAGTGGAGCATAAGGGTTCGAATTCCAGCCCAGCACAAATTTTCAATTCTCTCCATTGCATAGCCACAGTGTCCTGTACGACCGAAAGCCATTATTTCCTTCCTACTCCTTCCCAGTCCTGTTTCATTTCCATTCCTTTCACCCCAGTTATTCACGTATATGTACCAGCTACTTAATCATGATTGTGTCTGTTCTGTTAGAGATGTCCAACAGAACAAAGAACACTCATAACTGTAACTATGCATAAAACCTTTATTGGTCTCTATTTTTGTCCATACCAGAGGGGGACACCCCAATATGTGATGCTCGTGCTGCTGGGAGGTAGGTCGCACAATCGATCATGATATCTTCCTTCACAACTGCGACCACACAGGATGTTCATGCATGGCGTCCAGTGAAGATTGTTTCCATAAATAGACAGGAAATGGTCAAGGCGCACTTCCTACAGGAGAGCGACGTTGAGATCCGCTGCCTGCAACATGTCACACATCTGCAGCTTGACACTTGAGCTGATGGTATGGAGGTTGATGCTGGAAATTCAGTAGGCCTGGCACACGTGGGCCTTGTCACTCACATCCATTGGGAGGGGTGGAAGTGGAATATGCAAAGAAGGATGCGCGCCGTCCGGGTGGCCGAGCGGTTCTAGGCGCTACGGTCTGGAACCGTGTGACCGCTACGGTCGCAGGTTCGAATCCTGCATCGGGCATGGATATGTGTGATGTCCTTAGGTTAGTTAGGTTTATAATTAGTTCTAAGTTCTAGGGGACTGATGACCTTAGAAGTTAAGTCCCATAGTGCTCAAGCCATGTTGTTGTTGTTGTGGTCTTCAGTCCTGAGACTGGTTTGATGCAGCTCTCCATGCTACTCTATCCTGTGCAAGCCTCTTCATCTCCCAGTACCTACTGCAACCTACATCCTTCTGAATCTGCTTAGTGTATTCATCTCTTGGTCTCCCTCTACGATTTTTACCCTCCACGCTGCCCTCCAATACTAAATTGGTGATCCCTTGATGCCTCAGAACCTGTCCTACCAACCGATCCCTTCTTCTGGTCAAGTTGTGCCACAAACTTCTCTTCTCTCCAATCCTATTCAATACTTCCTCATTAGTTATGTGATCTACCCATCTAATCTTCAGCATTCTTCTGTAGCACCACATTTCGAAAGCTTCTATTCTCTTCTTGTCCAAACTATTTATCGTCCATGTTTCACTTCCATACATGGCTACACTCCATACGAATACTTTCAGAAATGACTTCTTGACACTTAAATCAATACTGGATGTTAACAAATTTCTCTTCTTCAGAAACGCTTTCCTTGCCATTGCCAGCCTACATTTTATATCCTCTCTACTTCGACCATCATCAGTTATTTTGCTCCCCAAATAGCAAAACTCCTTTACTACTTTAAGTGCCTCATTTCCTAATCTAATTCCCTCAGCATCACCCGACTTAATTAGACTACATTCCATTATCATTGTTTTGCTTTTGTTGATGTTCATCTTATATCCTCCTTACAAGACACTGTCCATTCCATTCAACTGCTCTTCCAAGTCCTTTGCTGTCTCTGACAGAATTACAATGTCATCGGCGAACCTCAAAGTTTTTACTTCTTCTCCATGAATTTTAATACCTACTCCGAATTTTTCTTTTGTTTCCTTTACTGCTTGCTCGATATACAGATTGAACAACATCGGGGAGAGGCTACAACCCTGTCTTACTCCCTTCCCAACCACTGCTTCCCTTTCATGTCCCTCGACTCTTATAACTGCCATCTGGTTTCTGTACAAATTGTAAATAGCCTTTCGCTCCCTGTATTTTACCCCTGCCACCTTTAGAATTTGAAAGAGAGTATTCCAGTCAACATTGTCAAAAGCTTTCTCTAAGTCTACAAATGCTAGAAACGTAGGTTTGCCTTTCCTTAATCTTTCTTCTAAGATAAGTCGTAAGGTCAGTATTGCCTCACGTGTTCCAGTGTTTCTACGGAATCCAAACTGATCTTCCCCGAGGTTGGATTCTACTAGTTTTTCCATTCGTCTGTAAAGAATTCGTGTTAGTATTTTGCAGCTGTGACTTATTAAGCTGATAGTTCGGTAATTTTCACATCTGTCAACACCTGCTTTCTTTGGGATTGGAATTATTATATTCTTCTTGAAGTCTGAGGGTATTTCGCCTGTTTCATGCATCTTGCTCACCAGATGGTAGAGTTTTGTCAGGACTGGCTCTCCCACGGCCGTCAGTAGTTCCAATGGAATATTGTCTACTCGGGGGCCTTGTTTCGACTCAGGTCTTTCAGTGCTCTCTCAAACTCTTCACGCAGTATCATATCTCCCATTTCATCTTCATCTACATCCTCTTCCATTTCCATAATATTGTCCTCAAGTACATCGCCCTTGTATAGACCCTCTATATACTCCTTCCACCTTTCTGCTTTCCCTTCTTTGCTTAGATCTGGGTTTCCATCTGAGCTCTTGATATTCATACAAGTCGTTCTCTTATCTCCAAAGGTCTCTTTAATTTTCCTGTAGGCGGTATCTATCTTACCCCTAGTGAGATAGGCCTCTACATCCTTACATTTGTCCTCTAGCCATCCCTGCTTAGCCATTTTGCACTTCCTGTCGATCTCATTTTTGAGACGTTTGTATTCCTTTTTGCCTGTTTCACTTACTGCATTTTTATATTTTCTCCTTTCATCAATTAAATTCAATATTTCTTCTGTTACCCAAGGATTTCTACTAGCCCTCGTCTTTTTACCTACTTGATCCTCTGCTGCCTTCACTACTTCATCCCTCAAAGCTACCCATTCTTCTTCTACTGTATTTATTTCCCCCATTCCTGTCAATTGCTCCCTTATGCTCTCCCTGAATCTCTGTACAACCTCTGGTTCTTTTAGTTTATCCAGGTCCCATCTCCTTAAATTCCCACCTTTTTGCAGTTTCTTCAGTTTTAATCTACAGGTCATAACCAACAGATTGTGGTCAGAGTCCACATCTGCCCCTGGAAATGTCTTACAATTTATAACCGGGTTCCTAAATCTCTGTCTTACCATTATATAATCTATCTGATACCTTTTAGTATCTCCAGGGTTCTTCCATGTATACAACCTTCTTTCATGATTCTTAAACCAAGTGTTAGCTCTGTGCAAATTTCTACCAGGCGGCTTCCTCTTTCATTTCTGTCCCCCAATCCATATTCACCTACTATGTTTCCTTCTCTCCCTTTTCCTACACTCGAATTCCAGTCACCCATGACTATTAAATTTTCGTCTCCCTTCACAATCTGAATAATTTCTTTTATTTCATTATACTATGTCGTGATCATCATCTTTAATGGCACATCAAATGGCAGTTCGAACACATTGACTATCCTCTGGCCAAGCCATTTGAACCATTTTTGAAGGATGCGCTGGCACAATGAATCTCCTCAAATATATAATGGCACTTAACCATCATGATGTGATGCACCTATTAAGGCAGCAGACAATAGCTCCTGGTAGCCATCATTCCACACTGTTAGGATTGCGTGGTGATCATCCAATGGAATTAACAAAGCAGATGAAGACTGCAGCACTTCCATATTGGGGCAGAAGCATGATGCTGTGAGTTTTCTTCTGCAAGTCTGCTGCCAATCGAATCCCATCAGGGGAACAGAAATGTTCAAATATGTGTGAATTCCTAAGGGACCACACTGCATAAGTCATCGGTCCCTAGACTTACAAAGTACTTAAACTAAATTAAACTAACTTATGCTAAAAACAACACACACCCATGCCCGAGGTAGAACTCGAACCTCCGGCGGGAGTGGCCGCGCAGCCCGTGACACGACGCCTCCAACCGCACGGTCATTCCGCGCGGCAGGGGAACTGGTGATCCTATCTTCCTACAGGGGCTAGTCGCCACCATTGGGATTTTCGTCCTCTGCGGACATAGTCCAGCAGGTACCAGGTGGAACTAGTTGGCAGTTCTTCCGCCATTTAGGAGCCAACTGTATTTAATTGTTCATCCTCACAGGAAGTCTGCAGCAGCCAGCTTCTCCTCTGGGTCTATTCGCCATTCTTGTTTTAAGAATGGAGGGCTGGTGGGGGCAGTGCTTTGGCAGTGCGGCCTGTCTATCCACAGTGGAAGCTGCTCAAGGACTACTGACATCCTCTTTCTATCTACAGATGTAAGGGCTACCATATGCACCAAAGGGGAATTGTTGGACGGTGGCATATTCTCCTCCCTGCCAGCAGTTGCAGGTATACCTCTTGCCTGCAACCTGAACAAATCTTTTGCTAATCATTGTAAATTATGATGGCATGGTATCTCCGTATGTTCTGACATGATGGGACATGTCTCTGGGCACATGGTGCTACCTATTCAGAACTGGATATGTGGTGAAGTGCGCGCATTTTTCTGCCACATGGTTTATACGTTGCAGTGGAGTCCCCTATGTAGTGATCATCATCTTTAATGGCACATCAAATGGCAGTTCGAACACATTGACTATCCTCTGGCCAAGGCCCACATGTTCCACTTTCATATGGCAAGTGTGTCAATCCAAATGTTTGAATTGAAGGTCGCTCATCTTATTGACGATACTTTCACAAGCCAAGTCGTCTACCAGTATCATGTAGAACATGCCACTCACAATACAGAGGTGAATTCAAAATAGCTTATGATAATCGATGCAAATATTGGCTTGTAAAAACTGTTCAATTTTCATCATTTTTGACCATGTATAAACCGTTGTAATTCTGAATGTCAATGTCGATTTTCGTTGCAAAAATGTCATAGTGCGTCGAAGATAGTTAGTCGCCTGAAAACAACTGTAAATCTCAACAACACCAGACATCCTCTATCAAGACAGGGATGTAAACAGTAAATTTTCACTCCTCCACTGCCGAAGGCAACTTCCACTTTCTGAGCACACCTCTACAACCATCCCTAACCTCGATATGTCACTGTGTCCCCATTTCTTGAACTAACACAGCTGCGGTACATGGAGAGACTTTATTATTATATTTGCAACCGGTCTAGGCGTGTAATATTATTTGCAGCCCTATGAACCATGGACTTTGCCATTGGTGGAGAGGATTGTATTCTTCAGTGGTACACGTAGCCATACCGTAGGTGCAACCACAATGGAGGGGTATCTGTAGAGAGGCCAGACAAATGTCTGATTCCTGAAGAGGGGCAGCAAGCTTTTCAGTAGTTACAGGGGCAACAGCCTGGATGATGGACTGATCTGGCCTTGTAACATCAACCAAAATGGCCTTGATGTGTTGGTACTGTGAACAGCCATAATTTTTCCCAAGGACATGCAGCTCTACTATAGGGTTAAATGATGATGGCATCCCCTTGGGTAAAATATTCTGGAGGTAAAATAGTCCTCCAATCGGATCGTGTGGGAACTACTCAGGAAGATATTGCCTTCAGGAGAAACAAAACTGGCTCTCTACGCATCGGAGCATGGAATTTCAGATCCCTTAATCGGGCAGGCAGGTTAGAAAATTTAAAAACGGTAATGGATAGATAAAAGTTAGATATAGTGGGAGTTAGAGGAGTTCAGTGGCACAAGGAACAGGTCTTCTGGTCAGGTGAATACAGGGTTATAAATACAAAATAAAATAGGGTAAGGCAGGAGTAGGTTTAATAATGGGTAAAAAAATAGGATCACGGATAAGATACTATGAACAGCATAGTGAACGCATTACTCTAGCCAAGATAGACACAACGCCCACACCCATCATGTACAAGTTTATATGCCAACTAGCTCTGCAGAAGAGGACGAGACTGAGGAAATTTGTGATGAGGTAAAAGAAATTACTCAGATAATTAACGGAGTCGATAATTTAATAGTCATGGGGGACCGGAATTCAATAGCACGAAAAGGAAGTGAACGAAAAGTAGTAGGTGTATATGCACTGGAAAAGGAAGCCGCCTGGTAGAATTTTCAACAGAGCATAATTTAATCATAACTAACACTTGGTTTATGAATCATGAGAGAAGGTTATATACATGGAAGAGGCCTGGAGCACTGGAAGTTTTCAGATTTATTACGTAATGACCAGACCGACATTTAGGAAACTGATTTTAAATTGTAAGACATTTCCAGGGCCAGATGTGGACTCTGACCACAATTTAGTGGTTATGTACTGTAGATTAAAACTGAAGAAACAGCAAAAAGGCAGTAATTTCAGGAGATGGGACGTGGATAAACTGAAAGAACCAAAGGTTGTGGAGGGTTTCAAGCAGAGTATTAGGGAACGATTGGTAAGAGCAGGGAAAAGGAATACAGGAAGAATGGGTAGCTTTGAGAGACGAAATAGTGAAGGCAGCAGAGGATAAGTAGGTAAAAAGGCGAAGGCTAGTAGAAGTCCTTGGGCAACACAAGGGATATTGAATTTAATAGGTGAAAGGAGAAAATATAAAATGCTATAAATGAAGCGAGCGAAAGGGAATTCAAACATCTAAAAAATGAGATTGGCAGGAATTGCAAATAGCTAAACAGGAGTGGGTAGAGGACAAATGTAAGGATGTAGAAGCCTATATTACTAGGGATAGGATAGACACTGCCTACAGGAAAAATAAAGAGACCTTTTGAGCAACCTGTATTAATATCAAGAGCTCAGATGGAAAACCAGTCCTAAGCAAAGAAGGCAAAGCAGAAAGGTGAAAGAAGTATATAGAGGGTCTATACAAGGGCGATGCACTTGAGGGTAATATTATGAAAGCGGAAGAGAACGAAGAGGAAAAAGAGGAGGGAGACATGATGCTGCGTGAAGAATTTGGTAATGCACTGAAACACCTAAGTCAAAACAAGGCCCTGGGAGTAGACAACATTCCGTTAGAGCTATTGGTAGCCTTGGGAGAGCCACCCATGACAAAATTCTTCCATCTAGTGATCAAGACGTATGAAATAGGCGAAATAACCTCAGACTTCAGAGGAATGTAATAATCCCAACTCCAAAGAAAGAAGGTGCTGACAGGTGTGAAAATTACCGAACTATCAGTTTATAAAGTCACGGCAGCAAAATACTAATACCAATGCTTTGCATAAGAATGGAAAGACTCATGGGTGCCGACGTGGGGGAAGATCGGTTTGGATTTCGGATAATTGTAGGAACATGCGAGGCAATACTGACCCTATGACTTCTCATAGAAGACATCTTAAGGAAACGCAAAGCCTCGTTTATAGCACTTGTAGACTTAGAGAAAGCTGTTGACAATCTTGACTGTAATACTTTCTTTAAAATTCTAAAGGAGATAGGGGAAAAATACAGCGAGTGAAAGGCTATTTACAATTTGTACAGAAGCCAGATGGGAGCTATAAGAGTCGAGCGACATGAAAGGGAAGCAATAGTTGAGAAGGGAATGAGACAGGGCTGTAGCCTATCCCCAATGTTATTCAATCTGCAATATTGAGCAAGCAGTAAAGGAAACAAAAGAAAAATTTGGAATAGGAATTAAACTCCAGAGAGAAGGAATAAAACCTTTGAGGTTTGCTGATGACATTGCATTTTTCTCCGAGACAGCAAAGGACTTCGAAGAGCAGTTGAACGGAATGGCCAGTGTCGTAAAAGGAGGATGTAAGATGAACGTCAACAAAGGCAAAACGAGAATAAAGGAATGTAGTCGAATTAAATCAGGTGATACTGAGGGAATTAGATTGGGAAATGAGACACTTGAAGTAGTAAATGAGTTTCGTTATTTGGGAAGCAAAATAACTGATGATCGTCGAAATAGGGACGATATAAAATGTAGACACTGGCAAAAGCAAGAAAAGTGTTTATCTAGAAGAGAAATTTGTTAACATCGAGTATAGATTTATGCGTCAGGGAGTACTTCCTGAAAGTATTTGTATGGAGTGTAGCCATGTATGGAAGTGAAACATGGACGACAAATAGTTTAGACAAGAAGAGAATAGAAGCTGTTGAAATGTGGTGCTACAGAAGAATGCTGATGATTAGACGGGTAGATCACGTAACTAATGAGGAGGTACTGAACAGAATTGGGAAGAAGGCAAATTTGATACAACGTGACCAGAAGGAGGGATCGGTTGGTAGAAAACTTTCTGAGGCATCAAGGAAGCACCAATTAAGTACTGGAAGGAAGCGTATGGGGTAAAAATCGTAGAGGGAGACCAACAGATAAATACAAAAAATGGTTCAAATGGCTCTGAGCACTATGGGACTTAACTTCTTAGGTCATCAGTCCCCTAGAACTTAGAACTAATTAAACCTAACTAACCTAAGGACATCACACACATCCATGCCCGAGGCAGGATTCGAACCTGCGACCGTAGCGGTCACGCGGTTCCAGACTGAAGCGCCTAGAACCGCACGGCCACACCGGCCGGCAGATAAATACAGTAAGCAGATTCAGGGAAATGTACGTTGCGGTAGTTACTCGGAGATGAAGACGCTTGCACATGATATAATGGCATGGACAGCTACATCAAACCAGTCTTTGGACTGAAGACCGCAACAACAACAACAGTTTCCTTCATATACATACGTATGTCTGAAGGAATGGACTCTGCTACGTTCTGCAGCTGTGTGAAATAGAAAAAAATATATTCGCAATTGCGAATTCGATTAGACTTCACCTGCACAGTCTATCAGTGAGAAATCCTGTTTCAATTCCCGATTCAGAAAAATTTTCATTTGTAACTAACAGACTGTGCAGCTAAAGTCAAATCGTATTTTGCGAATACATTTTCCATCTTGCAGATGACTTTAACCATGTCAGCTTCTTTATTATCCAAAGAAAATAACGCACATCAGAGAAGTTAATAATTAAATAGCGCTGCGATAATTCTTCAGTTACATATTAATTTCATGCGATTGCATTGCACTTGTGAATCGTAAGATAAAAATGTTCAAAGCGAACAGATCTGTAGTACTAACTGTAGGTTAAAAACGTACACTTTGACATATGAACAACGTCAAAACAGTATTTCACTGGATGTTCAAAGTGATCTAGTGGGTCACTGGTGCAGGAGTTTCGATACAAAGCATTCTGGAAGACCTTTCGTTTTACTGGTGTACGTAACTGCCTATAAAGGAGACACCGCACTTGAATGATGTTACACTGGCCTAAGATCACAGCGCGCACAGAAGACGTGCCGAGTTGGTAAAAACCCTTGAATACGCAGAAGGCAAACACACCCCGCGGCTGACAATAGTGTTCCACGTGATCGGATCCTGAATACAGAAACAGGAGCGTCTTTCCGAGTCCATGATTAAAAAGGTTCTGCTGTTTTCTTTTGTACCATTTCAGAAAATAGCTGCTGTCGCCACAACCGTAGATGCTTCTTGCTGACTTTTCCCGATACTGAGTCGGCTGTTAATATATTGTCTGCACGAAACACACTTTGTTTGACTAGCGACCCAAACGTCACCGTCGGTCCTTTTAAATCTTCAGAGGTGACAGCAAGTGTACAACGGTAGAAGCTATTGGCACTGTAGTGTGACTGTGAGTCGTGTTACTGATGGCCTGCCAGAAAGGGCCGACGTCTTTCGTTCCTTTTTGGCAGGAGATTGACAGGATGTATTTCTAAATTAAAGCTGTCGTGATACATATTGTAGACATTCTCTCTACGACCGTTTCCCTAATAGCTCTTGTGCCCATGAAAATCACTTCACATAAAGTAAGTAATTCTGTGTGGGTAGTAACATGGTTTATCCTTAGGGACATAATACCATGTTTCTTCCTGAAAGCATACATCCACACATAAGACACTTTTTAAACTTTCTAGTGACGCCTCCATTGCAGCTTAAATGCCCCAATGTTGTACATTAACTTCGTGACTCGTCACCATTTCTCCTGCACATTCGAAAAGTTTTGTTGCTGTGAAACCTGTTTTTGTTTTAATAATTTAAAATTCCTCTTAACAGGGCTGAGAGACAAATTTCTCTTGTCTCCACATCTCCGAAAGGAGTCCGCGCGTTTCGTACGCTCCACGGTTACAAAATCAAAGTAGTATCCGATGATATTACGAGTACATTTTCAAAGTAGACACCACTATCACTTACTTCATCATTTTTACATCCCTGCCCTGATGTACCAATCAAACTGTTCGACGATTGTAGCTGGTGAAACAGTAGGTCATTATCGTCACTCTCATCCTCTCATAAAGAAGCATCGATCGTGAATTGACTATTTTGAGTTACACTGAGATGACAGAAGGTCGTGGGATAGCGATAACCACCTGTACAGATGACGGTAGTATCGTACACACAATGTACAATAGGGCAGTGCATTGGCGGAGCTGTCGTTTGCACACGGGTGATTCATGTGGAACGGTTTCCGGCGTGATTAAGACGGCACGACAGGAATTAACTGACTTTGAATTCGGAGGGATAGTTGGAGTTATATGAATGGAACATTCCATTTCTTCAAGGATTTCAATACTCTGAGATCCATCGTGTCAAGAGTGTGCGGAGAAAAACAAATTTCAGGCATTACCTATCATCAGAGGCAATACAGGGGCCAACGACCTTTACTCAACGACCGACAACCGCAGCGTTTTCTGTGGTGTCACCGCCAGACACCACACTTGCTAGGTGGTAGTTTAAATCGGCCGCGGTCCATGTAGTACATGTCGGACCCGCGTGTCGCCACTGTGATCGCAGACCTAGCGCCACCACCAAGGCAGGTCTCGTGATACGAGAGTGGACTCGGCCCCAGTTGTACGAGAACCAAGCTACCGCCCAGTTGTACGCAAACCTAGCTATCGCCCAGTTGTACGAAGCCTTTCTCTCTCATTAGCCGAGAGACAGAATAGCCATCAGAAGTTAATGGCTACGAACTAACAAGGAGCCATTTGTATCAGTGCCTATAGCTTACGAGTATTCAAGAGAGATGTATTCCAAGGAATCAATAAAAGATAAGTAAAAAGTATCTACATACTTTTCTTCTTATTCATTCATAAGTTCTCATGTTCCAGACTTCACGCCCGTCTGCTTATTGCCGTTCGTGCACCATCGGCCACAGCATTAGTCTAGCGTGCCTTTCTTTTGGCTACTACCGTGTGGCGTAACAGTCTTGTTACGTCACTACATTTTCGTCGAGTTGACAGTGATGGCAGGCAAACAACATTGCGTCAGATAAGCGCGGAAATAAATGTGAGATATGAGACGAACGTATCCATGCAGTATGACGAAACACGGCGTTAATGGGTTATGGCAGCAGACGACCAACGCGAGCGCAAGACATCACCTGCAGCGCCTCTCCTGGGCTCGTAATCGTATAGATTGGACCCTAGACGACTGTAAACCCTTGACCTGGTCGGATGAGCCCCGATTTCTGGTGGTGGCTGCAGAATGGTGTGGACTGTGTTTACATGGAATTTTCTGGATTCTCTGGTTCGAATCATTGACTGGAAGTGGTAATTTTCGGCTACCTCGAGACCATTTACAGCCGTTATGTTAATTAAAATTACTTGAGGAGCGAGGGGATGGGCCTGCACGCCATTAGCTGATACGACAGTGCCCAAGGATACTACAGCGATTGGTGGCAGACATCATGACGATGTCGTCGAATACTCACGGCGCCATTGGCCACGTGGGGTGAAGGAGGTGGAGAATGAGGGGGGGGGGGGGAGGGATTGTTATGGGGGGAGGGAATTCCAGGAAAAAATATCGCTGACGTTGCAAGTCCAGGAAATCTGACGCCAGTTACCTCTAAGAAGGGGTTAAGGTTAGCCAAAACTCTCCTTGATACCCTACTAAAGTTTCCTTGCGAGTGACAACTGCGCAAGGCATGGGCATAACGAGAGACCGTAGTCAATTTTTTCGTGGGCAGATCACTGGAGCAACAGGGATGACACGCACCAACTACGAATCCCTGCAGCAACTGAGGATTCCAGCACCATTCAGATTCTATCTAGTGAATGTCGAGAGTCCGTCAATACTGTTGGACGGATCCCAGGTGGTGGAGGAAGAAAGGTGATTTTGGGATTCATGAGCCATCTCTGCCCCCCCCCCTCTCTCCCCGAAAAAAAAACCTTTTCCCTAAAAGAGCTTATATTTTCATGCACATTAATTCACAAATTGTTCAGCCAAGTTTTAGGAGAATACCGTATCTCGAAATGGTAAGACAATCTAAAAAAATTACGAGCCCTCTTTAACAAATGACACTTCTAGTTGTACTCTGAGGGTTAGAACACGTGTATTAGTTTGCGGCCTGATTGGTTGTATAAAGCAATTCAGTAAGAAAAAGTGGCCATAAACAGCAACAAATGTGACACAGTTCATGAGTCCACAGATGGAACTAGCAAGCCACAGGAATTTGAGAGAAGGCAAGTCAGAAAGAGAAGATTCTCCACTAAGGAGACAAAAGAAATACTGACGTTACGGAATGTAGGTGGAAACGACAGAAAGATACAGCATCTCGTCTCCATCCCTTCCTCCACCCAACAGTTTATGTCCTATATAGCCTTAGTCAACAGATCAGCATTAATTATCTTAGAGCTATATGAAATATTGAGCATGGCAATTTAACACTTCGATTTTGTCCGTACAAATTATGAAGCTGTCAAATTTATGAAAGTTTGTGACGTTATACGATAATTGCTTAGTTAATTGACCAACTTTTGGGCAAATGCTTTTCAGAAGGTATTTTGATCTAAATTACAATTTCTTGCGAACAATATAGTCTACAGCATACTGACGTAAACGAATTACATAAAACGTTTAATTCAATGATGATAAAGTCTCGATCAGCATATCAGTTGCTGTACATGATTTAGTGCATCATCCAAAGATACGCCAAAAGTTTATCTAATTTAATTTTTTTCTTACATTAAACAAATGTAGAGTTTAGGGCTATAGGAAAAACAATAGTCATCTATAGAGCTATGACAACACTGAGGCGTTACCATAGAGACGTTTACAAAATCGCTCTCCTACAATCTTCCGTTCTCGAAATTTTGTCGTTCTAAGGAAGCTAGTTTGACAGTTAAGATCACAACAATGCAACTTTTTGCTTGCCGAATGGGTAGGTTTCGAATAAATGAACTTTTTTTTACACTTCGTTTACATAGGTATCAGTAACTGTAACCAAAGGAAATCCAAGTAAGACAGCAGCAGCCCAAACGTCGCGTGACAGCTGCAAACTAGTTATCGGCCGTCGATGCTGAGAGTCTGTGATTTAATACGTTCTACACCGCTATTATGGATATCGTGTTCCAATGGAGTTACAATACATAAAATGTTAATTGCCCCTGATGCATTAAAGAGCCAGGTTGGTTGCTACTCCAGGCTCCATTACAGCGTATTGAATATTACTGAACTGCATAGCCACGGGAGACACTGGGGTGACATAAATTCGTTACAGGTTGGCAGGATAGAAACGTTTTGCTTCAAATTTAATTATTCACTGTATCTCTTAAGTCTAAGCAGATAACAAGTAGACACTACTAAGCGGATAAAACATTGTCAGAATCTGATCCTCTTGAGCTAAGAATAGGTATGACCAACAGTTGGATTTTACTGACAAATTTATTAACACATTAGGCGATTGCTACCACGAAATTGAACTATTAAACAGATATTGTGCATGATGGAGAAATTCTAGATGAAGAAATGACGGTAAGTGTCTGAATGCAGATGACATTGAAGGGTGAGTATGGAACTTCTAAACTCTACAAGCGTCTTGCATGCAGCTTCGCTCGCACGAACAGCCGCCACATGTCTTTCCTACACGTATTTTAAAGATCTTTCGCACACATTTCATCTGTGTCTACAGCATATTTCGCCTTTCGCTTTCATCCAAACCCTGAGGAAACTTTTTTTTTCAATGCAAGTGTCTCGGTTTGATGGAAAGTTGAGGAGCTGAGAGAGAAACATTTATTTCAACTTACAAAACTGCAAAAATGAGCTCGTTCGGTTCATGACGTGCTTCATGTACTTCTAGAACATACCACATCTTTGTTCTACTTCCAATGGTTTATTTACCATTAAGTTCATTTCTAAATACTTTGCATTTCAGTTGTTAGGGGGAGAAGGGATTCCGCCCTGTGATACTTGTACAGTTGACGCTAAACCCTGGACGTTGTTGTAAAACCGCTTTGTTCTGCAACAGACAAAACTCCCAATGACATCGTTGTAAAGCATGAATCATATCGCTTTTTGTTCCTGCCAAAATGCTTCGATTCTGAGATAGTCCCAGAATTAAGACAGTGGCGATTCTGGAGGCGTTGAGTGTGTTGGTAGACCCAGTGAGGCAGTACATACCAAAAGCTTGTAACATTATGTGATTGCCTTATCATTTTAAATCATTCACTAATCGAGCAGTCGCTCGGCAACAGCTACAGTTAGCAAATAATGTTGCGAGAATGTAAAAGGTGAACGACCTGTGACGTAACTTGTTTATTGTCGAAGCGCCGTCAGAGATGCAGTGAGTTATTGACTTTGAAAACCGCGGCGCGAAAAACGGACAGAAGAAGAACACTTTTACACATTTTTTTTTTATGTACGAGATATTCTCGATGAACAGTTACTCTTTCTTTTCTTGTCTCTTGTAACTTGTGTCGGACGCGCATGTCTTGCCGCCGTATTATTATCGTTAAAAATAATATTGTTTTAGTGTAAAGTACATGTGTAATACTAAAAGTGCCTAGCAGTAGATTTATTGTGCGACGTGTATGTGAAAACGTCGAAGGAATTGTTTTCATTACGAGAAGTGCCAGTCAAATCGGTATCCATGTTAAATCCTTCATTGCAGTGTAAGTTCGTCTATTAATTGCCATAAATTCAGAGTTAAATGGAACTGGTGTATGGACTATTTATTTAATATAGAATCTTTGTCTCACTCCTTCATGAAGTTATTTAATTTTCTTTATGTTTCTGGCAAATAGAGAGTTCACAGTCACGAATTCTTTCGTCGAGTTCGGACGGAAGTTTCATGCGGCGAAATATTTTCTCCGCGCCATATTCCACTGGTAAATGCATGATAAACTACGGTCCCTTAGGAAATTCATGTTGAGCTATCCAAAAATAATTATATTTTGAATAGACATTTACTCTCCTCTGCAATGCAACTTCCGACTGATCAGACGATCAAACAAGAAACAGCCGCACACGGTCGGCGTTCGCAAATATGTTTCCACCGCTGATTATAGCTATATGTTACAGCACAAAAGTAAACATATTGTTATAATTAGCGACTACGAACGGGGACATTTATTACTGTATGTTTATGTATACACATAACGTAAACATATCGTTATAACCTTCAACTTTATATTTCTTGTCAATAGAATACTTACAGATCGTTTATATGAATACGTGGTGTATGTTCTTTCGGACATGTCCGAAAGAACAGACACAACGCAGAATCCGCAGCTGTGATGCATTATATGTAAATTGAAGGTGGAGGGGTGAGCAAGGAAGGGAAAGAGAAGGGATTACTGATGTCAGCTGCATCGGGACATTACGCGGAATCAGCGACAACGGGATTCGAACGGGGGATCTCCTGTTTAGTAGGCAGTTGCGTTAACCATTGCATCATCCGGGACACAACCTTATCTCGGCACATCTCAGCCGATCCACATTACTACCGAGTGCCACCTGTGGGCAGTCCCTATTCATTTCCTCCATGCTTGCTACTCTGCGATTCCCGTCTAGATGGGCAATGGATCCACCTTCTTCAGTGTGGATGCACACACAGGTCCGACCTCCTGTGGGAATTTCAGAGTAACGAGCTAGGAGGAAATGAAAAGGGACTGCTCACAGGTGGCACTCGGTAGGAATGTGGATCGGCCGTGAAGCGTGCGAGATAGTCCGTGCAGATGCGGTAGCACCGTGTCCTGGATGCCGCAGTGGTTAACGCGCCTGCTGAGGAAGCAGGAGATCCCGCGTTTTAATCCCAGTTCGGTACACATTTTAACTCGTCGCCGCTTATTCCGCGTAATGTCCTCACACAGCTGAGATCAATAATTCCTTTTCTTTCCTTTCCTTTCTCCCCCTCCACCTTCAATTTATATACACTACTGGCCATTAAAATTGCTACACCAAGAAGAAATGCAGATGATAAACGGGTATTCATTGGACAAATATATTATACTAGAACAGACATGTGATTACATTTTCATGCAATTTGGGTGCTTAGATCCTGACAAATCAGTACCCAGAACAACCACCTCTGGCCGTAATAACGGCCTTGATACGCCTGGCCATTGAGTCAAACAGAGCTTGGATGGCGTGTACCGGTACAGCTGCCCATGCAGCTTCAACACGATACCACAGTTCATCAAGAGTAGTGACTGGCGTATTGTGACGAGCCAGTTGCTCCGTCACCATTGACCAGACGTTTTCAGTTGGTGAGAGATCTGTAGAATGTGGTGCCAGGGCAGTAGTCGACATTTTCTGTATCCAGAAAGGCCCGTACGGGACCTGCAACATGCTGTCGGGCATTATCCTGCTGAAATGTAGGGTTTCGCAGGAATCGAATGAAGGGTAGAACCAAGGGTCGTAACACATCTGAAATGTAACGTCCACTGTTCAAAGTGCCGTCAATGCGAACAAGAGGTTACCGAGACGTGTAACCAGTGGCACCCCATACCATCACGCTGGGTGATACGCCAGTATGGCGATGACGAATACACGCTTCCAATGTGCGATCACCGCGATGACGCCAAACACGGATGCGACCATCATGATCCTGTAAACAGAATCTGGATTCATCCGAAAAAATGACGTTTTCCCATTCGTGCACCCAGGTTCGTCGTTGAGTACACCATCGCAGGCGCTCCTGTCTGTGATGCAGCGTCAAGGGTAACCGCAACCAGTCCATGCTACTGAAAAAGTCGTCGAACTGTTCGTGCAGATGGTTGTTGTCTTGCAAACGTCCCCATCTGTTGACTCAGGGATCGAGATGTGGCTGCACGATCTGTTACTGCCATGCGGATAAGATGCCTTTCATCTCGACTGCTAGTGATACCAGGCCGTTGGGATCCAGCACGGCGTTCCGTATTACCCTCCTGAACCCACCGATTCCATATTCTGCTAACAGTCATTGGATCTCGACCAACGCGAGCAGCAATGTCGCGATACGATAAACTGCAATCGCGATAGGCTACAATCCGACCTTTATCAAAGTCGGAAACGTGATGGTACGCATTTATCCTCCTTACACGAGGCATCACAACAACGTTTCACCAGGCAACGCCGATCAACTGCAGTTTGTGCATGAGAAATCGGTTGGAAACTTTTCCTGATGTCAGCACGTTGTAGGTGTCGCCTCCGGCGCCAACCTTGTGTGAATGCATATCACAGCATCCTCTTCCTGTCTGTAGCACGTCATCTTCGTGGTGAAGCAATTTTAATGGCCAGTAGTGTATAACCTATACATCGTTTCCGAAAATTTTCACATATCACCCTGTCTCAGCCCCACCTCCATCCCAAGGGGCAAGTGAATATACCCTATTCACGCAGGATCTTTAAACAAATAATGAATCATGTATACGCCAAATTCAGTTGAAATTGCTCCTGGCATTCCTGAATTATGGTTTTATGTTACCGCTATCCACCTCTATTTTCAGCTGTGGAGCTCTTAAGGGTGTATTAGTGCCACAGCAATTTTTTTACAGATAGAAGTCTATAAGTGAGTCAAATTTCGTATACATTACTTCAGGCGATACAGAGATGTTCTGATATGCCACTATTTCTTCACCAACATTGCTTTCCCTCCCACGTTTCCCTCATCGGGTCTGTCAGTAGTCACTAACGAGCCTATTGTCTGCAACTCGCGGTCTAGTGGATTCCGGCACGGTAGCTCAGCGTGTTCGGTCAGAGAGCTGGTTGGCCTCTGTAATAAAAAACTGAATGGAAGGATCAACAAACGAAGTTGGACGGATTTCATGTGACGTCCGCAACGACCAAACACAACGATCAACAACGAACAAAATGCAAAAAAAGAAAAGTGGCTATCGTTGCTGCCTCTGGATCACGAGGTCCCGGGTTCTATTCCCGGCCGGGTTAGGGATTTTCTCTGCCCCGGAACTGGGTGCTTGTGCTGTCCTCACATACTTCAACACGGTACGTGATATATGTACCGACCTTCGTTGAGTCTGATCAAGAGGTTTACGAGGAGATGTTCAACGTGTATGGTTCAAATGGCTCTAAGCAATATGGGGCTTAACATCTGAGGTCATCAGTCCCCTAGAACTTAGAACTACTTAAATCTAACTAACCTAAGGACATTACATACATCCATGCCAGAGGCAGGATTATAACCTGCAACGTATATACATAAAACATTTGTTATAAATATATATCTGAAAATAAGTGGATGGAAGGGATAATTAGCGAGTTCGTGGTTGAGTCTGATCAAGAGGTTTACGAGGAGATGTTCAACGTATATGGTTCAAATGGCTCTAAGCAATATGGGGCTTAACATCTGAGGTCATCAGTCCCCTAGAACTTAGAACTACTTAAATCTAACTAACCTAAGGACATTACATACATCCATGCCCGAGGCAGGATTAGAACCTGCAACGTATATACATAAAACATTTGTTATAAATATATATCTGAAAATAAGTGGATGGAAGGGATAATTAGCGAGTTCGTGACTTTTTACAGAGAAATGCCTCTTTTGTGGCTGAGAGCCTCAATTCTTGACTGTCTCTTGTGGAAACTACAGCACAGTTCTTGTTTCGGCGGCTCTGCGATGCGCGCTCGTTATACTGAAAGAGTTACTACCATTTTCGTTAATTTTACGCTTTCATCCGAATTAACGTTCGCAGTGGCATTCTGATGAGTGCTGTAATAATCATGTTAATTATTATCACACGGCATTAGATCAGGGTCGTTTTCTTTTATAAAGAACTTCTCCTAAAGGTGATTACGATATACAGGGTGTTTGGGGAGGAAAGGTCAATACTTTAAACAGTGATAGTATAAGTAATTCTGAACAGAAAAATGTTATATGAACCTAAGTCCACAAATGCTTCGTTTAGGGAGGTATGGGTATTGAAAGGAACTTTAATTCTGCAAAATTGATGTGCACAACGTGAACGTATATGCAATGCAACTGGACTGTAACATGATTTTCTTGCAAACAATGCACAGGTACATGCCATGTTTACGCTACCAAGTATTACGGTCATGTGACGTATGTAGTAGGTAATACAATCACCTGTTGTTTGCGCAGTTGTGCCATGTAAGCCGCATTGTGCAGTGTACCGACGACGAATCGGTTAACTGTGTAGTGTATGGTGTTAACTGCGTTCGTGCAAGCGCTGCTAACAATGCCACACCTCTACAGTAATGAGGAATACGCAGATATGGTGTATGTTTATGACTTCTGCAACGGTAGCGCTACCGCTGCAGGAGAAGAATATCACAGGCGCTATCCGACTCGGGGATTACCTGATCGCAGTGTGTTTACCAAAGTGTTTATCACTTAGCGTGCAACAGGCTCTTTTCCAAGTATATATTTTTCTTCCGAGCGTGCATGTCTACAGACTTTGCTAGAACAGGAAGAAATTATCGCAAGTGTTGATCGAAATCCCAGTACGAGCATACGAAGAATGTCCCTGTGTATGAATGTCCCAGAGACACGTGTATGGGAAACATCATATGCGGAAAACCTGTATCCATTTCACATACAACATGTCCAAAATCTGCACGTAGGCGACAATGCTCAACGACTTCAATTCTGTCACTGAGTAATTGAGAATAGTCATTTGCTTCCGTGCATACTATTCACTGACAATGCCCAGTTTTCACGTCATGAAATAAACAACACACCCAATAATCATCGATGGTCACGGGAAAACACACACGCTTCAGCAGATAGCAATTTCCAAGCTCGTCTTGCCATAAATGTTTGGTGCGGCATGATCGGTAACCTTTTGATAGGTCCATTTGTTATCAACCATCGATTGACGGGAGAGAGGTACCCGCAATTTTTGGAAAATTTCTTTGTGGAACTATTGGAATCGTTCCTTTAGCCAAGCGAACTGGAATGTACTTTCAACACGACGGTGCCCCTCCACATGTCACCGCAGTTACCCTAATGGCTGGATTGGCCGTGGCTGTGCTATTAACTGGCCTCCAAGGTCACCTGACCTTACACCTTTAGATTTCTGTTTATGGGGTTGGATGAAATCAGAGGTGCACAAAATGAATGTAAATACACGAGATGAACTTCTTCGTCGCATCCAGTCACAGGCAACAGAACAAGCAGCAAACTTGTTACCGCTAGAGCGCAAAAGTCCATTGATATTCATGGTGGGGTATTCGAATCTGTACTGTGAACTGTAGGATAAGTGTTAAAGCCGTCTGTAAAAGACGTGGTACGTCTTTTTCAACTGAATACATGTAACATGCCTGTTCTAATGCATTATGTACTAAATGCAAACCAAATAAACATAATGTTATGTGTAACATAACTGTACGTCTCTGTATCATTTTTTTTTTTCAAGTTAATCACGTTACGGTCCAGTTGTACTGCGTATACGTTCGCGTTGTGAACTTCAATTTTGCAGAATTAAAGTTCCTTTCAATACCCATACCACCCTAACGAAGCGTTTGCGGACCTATGTTCATATAACATTTTTCGTTCAGAATTACTTATACTATCACTGTAAAATATTGATTTCTCCTCCCCGAACACCCTGCATATGATGACTCGGTATTCAGTGAATATACTGTCACTATCCGCCTCTTCAAGTTAATCCGTAATAATCAGTGTTCGCTATCAAGAGGAGATATTTTTCCATGTCAGTGAGCAGATCACAAACACATATCAATAAAGAAGTACGTCTGATAATTATCAGTCCCTCGGCTGGTTTGACGCTGTGCTGATATTTTCATACCTACGTCACTGCCACATAGAACATTGTCTATAATCTATTACGAGTAGACTATTTCGGCCTGTCCTGCTGCTCGTTCCAGCGCCGGGTTAACTATTGCAAGGCGACTTTGCGAATTTCCCACTAACCTGCGTCTTCTTCAACTAGAAGTCTTCCATAGATTTTTACCCTCACCTATTTGTTTTAGTAAGAGTGCCTTCTACAGACTTCTCTCCTCTCTTATCTTTTATAGTAGTTTTTGATTTAGTAGTTCATCCTGTATTTGATATTTAATATTCTTAAGTGGCACCATATTTCAAATGCTTGCATTTTCTTGCTCTTCGGATTTCAGAAGGTCGACGTTTTCCTTTCATTCAATTTTGTATTCAGACGTACACTACCTAGAATTTGTTCTTCAGTTCAGTACAACATGCCATCGACTGCTGTTGCCAATTTGGAGCTCTGTTGAATCATTCAACGCTCTGTCAAACTCTAACCGCATTATATTGTCATCTATTTCTTCCATATCGAGTTCCACCTCTTCTTCCGACATACTTCGGGATAATTCCTCGCTGGCCGTAGTGGCCGTGCGGTTCTGGGCGCTACAGTCTGGAGCCGAGCGACCGCTACGGTCGCAGGTTCGAATCCTGCCTCGGGCATGGATGTGTGTGATGTCCTTAGGTTAGTTAGGTTTAATTAGTTCTAAGTTCTAGGCGACTGATGACCTCAGACGTTAAGTCGCATAGTGCTCAGAACCATTTGAACCATTTGATAATTCCTCTCCATTGTACGTGTCTTAAACGATTCTGACTTCTGGCTACCTTTTCTTCTTTATTTCATAAAGATTTTCCGATTACATCTCATAGGTTAACACCTTTACAGTTTACTCTTACGAAGTAACATTTGCTCTTCCTGTACTCCGTGTCGACTCTTCCTAGTATCATATGCAGCGTAGTTATACTTAATTTTAGACCCCTGAATGAGTGAAAAAGTTGCATTGCTAATTATCATCATTATCATACGATAATAGTTGGTGGTGACTTTCGTAAAACGTTTACGTTTCAGGTTACAAACGCTGCTCAGTGTGACCACCGTTTGTATTCACGACCGCCTGGAACCGCACTAGACATTATTCTAATGCTTCCCGAAACAACTGTTCGCAGCATTTTTCGACCGGTGGACCGTGGAATGTTTCAGCTGTCGTGACACAACCCGTGTACTGCTTGAAGATCACATATTGTGTCCAGCATTTTCAAGCATGGCAACAACTTCTTCAGCAATATGTGTCGTAACTGTTCGTCGGTCTCTCCGAGAAGCCACTTCCCACTTCCGAATCGTGTTGACAGTACTCGCGAAGGGAGGCAGCCCAGTTGCTGTTGTTTTGATAAAACAGCTTTATGAGTAAAGCCCTGATCACCTTGTTCAGACTCATGTTGATTATGTGCAACTGTAATGCACAGTGATGCGTGTGTTCCCACCATGCGTCATCGTACAAGTAGCGGCACCTAACGGCAAGCCACGACACTAAAACTACCAGCAACGCAAATCCTGCAGCACACAGTCTGAGGATCATTGCCACAAAGTTGAGTATCCATACAGCACATAGTTGTCCGTCTACTCTGGCTATAGTAGCGAAAAATTATATCCATGCTGTACACTCAGTACCACCGTGTTTCTTTCATCCATTCCAATTTAACCTTTCTACACTTTGTGTTAATGTCATAACTATGCATGTTGTACTGCTGTGTCCCTAACTCTGTCTTAAGGTTCTTACATTTTCTTCTTTCATTCGTAAGGTGAACTATGTCCTGAGTCACGCGTGGCTTCCTCGCCTCTACTTTTGCTATTGTGTCTTGTCCTGCCTTGATTATTTTAGTTATTTTTATATTCTGCACCTCTTCTACTAGGCTCCTCGCGAAGCTTTTACTTAGGCAATTGGTCGTCCTTAATTTCCAGTACTGCGTTTCACCATGTGCTCTTTTTTTCATGATTTGTTCATTTCGTCCGACTCTTCAGCGCTACTGTGTTATCATGATAGTATATACATGCACATAGTGATAGTTTGCTCACAGTTTTATGCATATCTGATTTCTGAGGGTTTGTCAAAGCATGTGGTCCACCTGATACATCTCAGTGTTGAAGAACAAAACAAAAGGCGACAGTACACCGAAAAACCAGCCAAAATTGCAAATGTCAGTTTTTTTATTCTCTCCATGACTAGTTTCGGGACTGAATCCATTTTCAAATCATCGTAACAGATATTCAAAATATTATTTCCGAAAATGCAAAATCCATGTCAAAAATGTGCAAACGCACAGTTACAACTCATACTGTTATCTGCGTGCGAGATTAAAAAAAGTGATATTTGCAACTTCGGTTGGTTTTTCGTTGTACAGAAGCTGCTGACCTGTAATTATTCCAGCATGCTGGAAGTTCGTAAAAGGCAGTGGTTCTGGCAACACATACTAACATTGGAATTGCTCCAGCAACGCTTCCTACAGTCGGACCCGATCTCGTTGTATTGCTTTAAGGTAATTATGATGATGGAAGTAAGTACCTTCAAAATGTATAAAATTAGTGTTTTTGCATTGTGAGTACTTCATTCTATTGTCGCTCTTGCTACTGTATAACGTAGCACAGAGTGAATATTATAAGAGGCGAGAAAGGAATGTGATAAGCATCATAAAGCGTATAGACTGCTTTGGACTGTTTTACTTTCGCAGCCTCACCAGTGGTCCAGCGAAAGATGCTCAGTACTCATCAGTATGGTCACTGATCGGGAAAAAGAATGATGTTCAAATATAATGAAAATGGAACATAATTTGCAATTCATTAGTACTTAGGGTTTTATAGATGGTAAAATACTACACAAGAAAAATAACCAATTAGTCGCAGTACTGCTGTATACGGACTCGGTGAAACTTCTCTCGCAGCTATAGTGCTGATTCGCTTCTGGAGAAAAACCGAATGAAACTGTAGACATAGCGACAGGATACACATTGCTTTGGACCGGTTCCTGGAAGTCATGTTGCCTGAAAAATCCTACCGTGACGGGCGCGAAGTGTTAATCACAGAGCATCAGAATTCACGACTAGCCACTGTAAAGTTTGACACGCTTTCTCCCACTAAAAGTGGAGAAATTAACCGCGCATGTGATCACCGCCTCGTTCTTCATTAAGAGAAGGAAAAGCATAGCAAATATCGTCATTTATTTACATTCAACAGTATACAAGCTAATTTTGTGAATCACGCTGCAACTTTCGGCTTTCATACTGCCTCATAAATGGTCTGAGCCAGTCGTGTTGAATACTCCTTTAGCATTCTCCAGAAAGCTTTGCAAGTTTCCCATAACCGGAGAGATTATTTTCATTCGTCTATGGTTTCTCAACTTCAGTAAAATCCAATTAATAATCTCTCAGTCTAAAATGTTAAGTAGGACTTAGTACGGAAAGAGCGGCGATTATTCGTTACTCACGCACCAACTCAGAGTCTTAATTGGTTCGAAGGAGAAACGTGAACAACCTCTTCTGAGACCGAACACAAGCTAACAGCGTAGACGAATGAGTAATAAAAATAAAAATAAAATAAAAAGGCCTGGATTTCATAACAAACCGGAAAACAATATAACAACTAGAGGACAACAAATGTAATACTAAGTTGGAGTTTAGAAGACGTTGTACTCGTATCTATAAAAGTAAAGTTATCCACAGTACTTCGAACGACGTAGAAGAGAGAGAAACTTTAAGTCCTACATTTAGATTTTTTTAGTTAGCAGCACTTCCGTAATGGGGACATATGCTTCAGGAGCTTCCAAAAGCCATCTTAGGCGAATATATATAAAAGTAATCTCCGTTTGATAACTTTTTCTTCGCTATATTCTACTCCGATGAAACCTTATTAAGTGAGTCTATTCTTTTAGGTGAACGAGCATCTCCCTATTTTTTTACCTATGTTTCTAAAATGTGATTTCCGGATTTCGTTATGCGGCCAGATTTAAACAACCGATGATTGGTTCAAATGGCTCTGAGCACTATGGGACGTAACATCTGACGTCATCAGTCCCCTAGAACTTAGAACTACTTAAACCTAACTAACCTAAGGACATCACACAACCGACGATTGAATCCAGTCTATTCCAATAATTATATTCTAAAGTATTTGGAGGGCACAGCATGTTATTTTCTAATCTAATGTTTCAATGTCGATGTACTTAGCTCTTTACTGAACAAAGAAGGGAAGGTTGAAGGGTAGAGGGAATATCTGGAAGGACTACATAAAAGCAAGAATCTTGAGAATATTGCAATGTACGGGGAAGAGAAAGTATATGAAGGTGAAACTGAAGATATGATGAAGAGAGAAGAGTTTGATGGAGCCCTGAAAGACCTTATTCGAGACGCCTTTAGTAGATGACATTTCCTCACGTTTATTAAGATCTTTGGGAGTACCACATACCACGAAACTATCACTCCTTGTTTTTGGATGGAACCTGCTTTGAACAAAACACAACTTTTCGTCTTTCATTCATGCGTTTCGCTGAAGTTACAGCATCATCAGTGGGTTTTGATTTTCTTTCCTGTTACCACATATTGTGGTTTGTACTGGTTATACGCTTTGCATTACAATGGTTTCCTTTTACAGTTTGTAATTTCTTTCATGTGTCCCCATTGTCTTTCCCGTGCAAAGTTACAATTTTTAAACTTCCAGTGTCACTGTTTAAACACTGTCCTCTTTCAAATTCTGAACCAAACAAAATACAGAGTGCGAAAGGTTACCCAGAAATTTTGCAGAACCAGACTGTAGCTATAGGAGACGAGAAACAAGATTGGAAAGCAGTTGTTTAAAAGGGAGTGAGTCAAGGTTGTGGCCTATCCCCGAAGTTACTCAGTCCTTACGTTGTCCAAAACAGTAAAGAAAACTACGGAGGCTCTGGTAAGGGAATTAAAGTTGAGGGAAAAGACACATAAAGTTAAAAATATGTCAGTGATATCGTAATTCAATTAGAAACAGCAAAAAACACTAGGGCGAAGATTACTTCAAAATTAAAAAATATATTGAAAATAGGTTATCGGATGAACATCACCAAGAAGAAAGCTAAAGGAATGGGACGTACTCGATTTAAATCAGGCGATTCTGAGGGAACAGTGCTAAGAGCGAGTCAACTATGAGAAAAGAAGTTGTCACAGTTCAAAGATTCTTTGTGTTGAAACTATGCCTCAATGGGCACGGGGCTGCCGAAGTTATTATTAGTTAGACGACTGTCGATGTCATGACAGCCTATTTATACAGTTGACTCACAATGCGCGCTGTTCTCGTTTCAGCTACAGCTGTTTAACCGTTTTTATAAAAATTGTACACTAACTTCCTCTCCGCCGCCGACTTCTACCTCACTATTTACAACCGTCCTATCGAGCTAACTAATACACTAAAATATCTTGGACTAACCCTGGACAGCGACTTACATGGAAATATCAACTACTTATCATCCATCAGAAAGCCCACTATAGAGTAACTAGCCGAAAAAATGGAAATTTGTGATAAGGTCTTAACGGACCAAACTGCTGAGGTCATCGGTCCCTAAGCTTACACACTACTTAATCTAACTTCAACCAACTTACGAGAAGGACAACACACACACACTCGTGCCCGAGAGATGACTCGACCCTCCGACGGAGGGAGCCGCGCGGACCGTGACAAGGTGCCTCAGACCGCTCGGCTACCCCTCGCGGCTAACTAGCCGAACTTGCGGATTAAGCCCTCCAATATCGTCCACACAATCAATACCTTGATTCGACATAGCCTGTCTTATGTAAATGTTGTGTGGATTTCTGCTACACCTCCCTTCAATGCCTTATTTTCTGTATCCATTTACCTTGCCCGACATGGATTCCTTACCACCTGTTCTCACTCACACTGGACACCTTCGTAAGACTACACCAGCTGAAAACTCTCCTCCAATAATCATACTGTCTCCCCTCTAATTTTCTATACTGCTACTCTAAACCGACACATTCCATCAGGTCTACACTTGCACACCCTCCACATTCTCTCCCAACGAAATTTCAACCATCTGCCTCTCCAGGACAATGAAATCCGTCCCGTCATTTATCCATCCTACCAAATACAGATTCACCCCACGTGTCCCATCTCATCAGAGCTCCCTTTTTCTTCCGCTCTCCATCTTTCCCTACCATTTTCCCCTTCCCTTCCCAATTTTTATTACTATTTTTTCCCTTTCATTTTATGACCTTACTACAACCGCAACTACTTCTCTCTTCATGTCTCACCAACACCCACGCTTACCCCATAGACACCACCCATCAGTCCTCCATCCTAGTATCAGCACCCTCCTTCCCGATTAAACGTCTTTTACCTCTCCAACAACAGTTCATCTTACCCAGGGCAGGTAGGGCCTTGAACTTCTAATGACAGAGCAGAGTTTCATTCTAGAGATCAAAGTTTTACATAGTCTTACCAATGTATTCCTGTTGCTCTTCGTTTTACCTTTTCTTCTTCCTCTTTCATATTCAAAACGAAAAACCTTTTAAATGTCAGCCCTAACTAGTTGGGGCTTGACAGGAACCACAGCTGGTGGCGGAGTTAGATAACCACGGTATGGATCTTATCTGTCGAAATATACTGGGTGGCGCACGGAAAGCCGGTCCCGAGTGCTAGACTACGCACTATCGCCTGCCAGTTATCATATATTCTACATCTACATTTACATCCATACTCCGTGGAAAGAAGGATTGTCGGTATGCTTCTGTGTGGGCTCTAATCTCTCTGATTTTATCCTCATGGTCTCTTCGCGAGATATACGTAGGAGGGTGCAATAGACTGCTTGACTCCTCGGTGAAGGTATTTTTTCGAAACTTTAACAAAATCCCGTACCGGGCTACTGAGCGTCTCTCCTGCAGAGTCTTCCACTGGAGTTTATCTATCATCTCCTTAACGCTTTCGCGATTACTAAATGATCCTGTAACGAAGCGCGCTGCTCTCCGTTGGATCTTCTCTATCTCTTCTATCAACCCTATCTGGTATGGATCCCACACTGTTGAGCAGTATTCAAGCAGTGGGCGAACAAGCGTACTGTAACCTACTTACTTTGTTTTCGGATTGCATTTCCTTAGGATTCTTCCAATGAATCTCAGTCTGGCATCTGCTTTACCGACGATCAACTTTATATGATCATTCCATTTTAAATCACTCGTAATGCGTACGCCCAGATAATTTATGGAATTAACTGCTTCCAGTTGCTGACCTGCTATTTTGTAGCTAAATGATAAGGGACATATCTTTCTATGTATTCGCAGCACATTCCACTTGTCTACATTGAGATTCAATTGTCATTTCCTGCACCATGCGTTTATTCGCTGCAGATTCTCCTGCATTTCAGTACAATTTTCCATTGTTACAACATCTCGATACACCACAGCATCATCTGCAAGAAGCCTCAGTGAACTTCCGATCTCAACCACAAGGTCATTTATGTATATTGTGAATAGCAACGGTCCTATGACACTTCCCTGCGGCACACCTGAAATCACTCTTACTTCGGAAGACGTCTCTCCATTGAGAATGACATGCTGCGTTCTGTTATCTAGGAACTCTTCAATCCAATCACACAATTGGTCTGATAGTCCATATGCTCTTACTTTGTTCATTAAACGACTGTGGGGAACTGTATCGAACGCCTTGCGGAAGTCAAGAAACACGGCGTCTACCTGTGAACCCGTGTCTATGGATCTCTGAGTCTCGTGGACGAATAGCGCGAGCTGGGTTTCACACGACCGTCTTTTTCGAAACCCATGCTGATTCCTACAGAGTAGATTTCTAGTCTCCAGAAAAGTTCATTATACTCGAACGTAATACGTGTTCCAAAATTCTACAACTGATAGACGTTAGAGATATAGGTCTATAGTTCTGCACATCTGTTCGACGTCCCTTCTTGAAAACGGGGATGACCTGTGCCCTTTTCCAATCCTTTGGAACGCTACGCTCTTCTAGAGACCTATGGTACACCGCTGCAAGAAGAGGGGCAAGTTCCTTCACGTACTCTGGGTAAAATCGAACTGGTATCCCATCAGGTCCAGCGGCCTTTCCTCTTTTGAGCGATTTTAATTGTTTCTCTATCCGTCTGTCGTCTATTTCGATATCTTCCATTTTGTCATCTGTGCGACAATCTAGAGAAGGAACTACAGTGCAGTCTTCCTCTGTGAAACAGCTTTGGAAAAATACATTTAGTATTTCGGCCTTTAGTCTGTCATCCTCTGCTTCAGTACCATTTTGGTCACAGAGTGTCTGGACATTTTGTTTTGATCCACCTACTGTTTTGACATAAGACCAAAATTTCTTAGGATTTTCTGCCAAGTCAGTACATAGAACTTTACTTTCGAATTCATTGAACGCCCCTCGCATAGCCCTCCTCACACTACATTTCGCTTCGCGTAATTTTTGTTTGTCTGCAAGGCTTTGGCTATGTTTATATTTGCTGTGAAGTTCCCTTTGCTTCCGCAGCAGTTTCCTAACTCGGTTGTTGTACCACGGTGGCTCTTTTCCATCTCTTACGATCTTGCTTGGCGCATACTCATCTAACGCATATTGTACGATGGTTTTGAACTTTGTCCACTGATCCTCAACACTATCTGTACTTGAGACAAAACTTTTGTGTTGAGCCGTCAGGTACTCTGTAATCTGCTTTTTGTCACTAAACAGAAAAATCTTCCTACCTTTTTTAATATTTTTATTTATGGCTGAAATCATCGATGCAGTAACCGCTTTATGATCGCTGATTCCCTGTTCTGCGTTAACTGTTTCAAATAGTTCGGGTCTGTTTGTCACCAGAAGGTCTAATATGTTATCGCCACGAGTCGGTTCTCTGTTTAACTGCTGAAGGTAGTTTTCAGGAAAAGCACTTAAAAAAATTTCACTGGATTCTTTGTCCTTTCCACCCGTTATGAACGTCTGAGTCTCCCAGTCTATAGCCGGCAAATTAAAATCTCCACCCAGAACTATAACATGGTGGGGAAATCTACTCGAAATATTATCCAAATTATCCTTCAGGTGCTCAGCCACAACAGCTGCTGAGCCAGGGGGCCTATAGAGACATCCAATTACCATGTCTGACCCTGCTTTAACCGTGACCTTCACCCAAATTATTTCACATTTCGGATCTCCGTCAGTTTCCTTCGATACTATTGCACTTCTTATCGCTATAAACACGCCTCCCCCTTCACTTTCCAGCCTGTCTCTGCGGTATACATTCCAATCTGAGTTTAGGAAACTGTTGCGATTACGTTTTGTATTGTCAGTACTAAAGCCGTTATGACATGGTTAAGACATGTGAAGTAAATATCTCAGCGAGATGTATCCTGTTCAAGAAATGATCGCTACAGTGGAGAAGTAAGTTATAATTTTTTAATATAATCCATTATGGAGTCGAGATAGCAGTTGTCGTTATACTGGTTATCACTGTTAGCATTCAACCGCGATTCTTATACATATTTTAACAACGCGTTTCAAGAGACAATGCTCTCATCATCAGGTTGTAAAGTCTATGTCATGAAATTAAACGGACTAAAAAGACAAATACCATCACAAATAGTTGGGAAGTCCATAGAGTAAAACAGAATTAAAAGTATATTGGACTGTAAGACGAGGACCCACAGTCCAATATACTTTTAATTCTAATGCTAACAGTGATAACCAGGAGAAGTAAGTGTCTACCGGTGCATTTAAGAAAACGAGGGACACTTTTGCGAAGATGTTTCGTGGCGTAGCTGCAAACTAAAAAAGAATCGAGCTCCGTCCGTTCGTACACCTGCTGTGATTGCGGATATTCGAGCACGAACGACACAGAGTCCAAAGAAGTCGGCACATAAATTGTCACAAGAAGTGAACTTTTCGTGGAGGATTTGTTAACGCACAGGCACCCGTGGTCTGGGGGCAGCGTCACTGAATGCTAATCAAAACATCTTCGGTCCCGGGTTCGAAACCCCACCCCCTCTCGGCTTGAATTTCGATTAATAGCATTGGTGGCCGAAAATTTCCGGCATAAGAAGTAACGCTCATTCTGCCAACGGTCTTGTCAAAGAGGGAAGAGGAGCCAGCAGAGGTTCAGGCCACTCTTTTGTCCTCGGGTGGAAAACTACCTATAAAGGGAGAAGTATCCGCAATGATTAACGGCATGAAGATGCAGAAGGCAATGGAAACCACTGCAGTAAAGACACACAATGTGTATCCACAGGACATGTGGCCTGTAACTGAAAAAGTGCCATGATGTCTTCTTCATTGGCAAAAGATTCCGAGAGGGGGCGCAAACGGAGGGTTGACCACGAGAAAAAAGATGAATAACCAACGAAACGATAATGTTCTACGAGTCGGGGCGTGGAATGTCAGGAACTTAAACGTGGTAGCGAAGCTAGAAAATTTCAAAAGGGAAATGCAGAGTTTAATATAAATACAGTAGGGTTCAATGAAGCGAAATGGAAAGAAGACCAGAATTTATGATCAGATGAGTATAGCAGTAAAAATGGTGGCAGTAAAAATGGCATAACGGTAGTAGAATTCGTTATGAATAAGAACGTAGGGCAGAGAGTGTGTTACTGCCAACAGTCCAGTGATTGGGTTGCTCTTATCAGAATCGACAACAAACCAACACTGACAACGATAGGACAGGCATACAGGTTGACATCGCAAGCTGAAGATTAATAGATAGAGAAAGCACGTATAAGAGGAAATTGAAAGGATAATACAGTACCTAATTTGAGATGAAAATCTAATAGTCATGGGGCACTGGAATGCTGTTGTGGGGAAGGAGCAGAAGAAAAGGTTCCAGGAGAATATGGGCTTCGGACAAGGAATGAGAGGAGAAAGACTTATTGAGTCCGTAAAAATTTCAACTAGTAATAGCGAGTACTCTGTTCAAGAATCGCAAGAGGAGGAGGTATATTTGGAAAAGACCGGGTGACATTGCAAAATTTCAGTTAGATTCCATCATGGTCAGAAAGAGATTCCACAATCAGATACTAGATTGTAAGGCGTGCTCAGGAGTAGGTACAGGCTCAGATCACAATGTAGTGGTGATAAAGAGTAGGCTGAAATTTAAAAGATTAGCCACGAAGAATCAATATGCAAGGAAGTGGGATGCTGAAGCACTAAGGAATGAAAAGATCCACTTGAAGTTCTCTAAGACATAGATACAACAATAAGGATTAGCTCAGTAGGCAGTACAGTTGAAGGGTAATGGACACCTCTAAAAAGGACAGTCACTGAAGTTGGAAAGAAACACGTAGGTACAGAGAAGGTAACTGCGAGGAGACCATGGATAACAGAAGAAGTACTTCAGCTGATTGATGGAAGAAGGATGTACAAAAATGTTTAGGGAAATTCAGGAATACAGAAATACAAGTTGCTGAGGAATAATACGAAATACAGGGAAACTAAGACCAAATGGCTGCAGAAGAGAGAGCGAATAGATGGAAAGATACATTGAAGGCCTCTATGAGGGGAAAATATGTCCGATGTGATAGAAGAAGAAACAGGAGTCGGTTTATAAGAGATAGGGGATCCAGTATTAGAATCAGAATTTAAGAGAGCTTTGGAGGACTTACGATTAAATAAGGTAGAAGGGATAGATAAGATTCCAACAGAATTTTTAAAATCATTGGGGAAAGAGGCAACAAAAAGGCTATTCATGTTAGGGTGTAGAATGTATGAGTGTGGCGTCATATCATCTATTTCGGAAAAAAAACATCCACAGCAGCCGGCTGCTGTGACCGAGCGGTTCTAGGCGCTTCAGTCCGGAACCGCGCTGCTGCTACGGTCGCAGGTTCGAATCCTGCCTCGGGCATGGATGTATGTGATGTTCTTAGGTTAGTTAGGTTTAAGTAGTTCTAAGTCTAGGGGACTGATGACCTCAGATGTTAAGTCCCATAGTGCTTAGAGCCATCCACAGTTTTCAGAAGACTGCAAGAGCTAATAAATGCAAGAACTATCACACAGTCAGCTTAATAGCTCATGTATCCAAGTTTCTGACAAGAATAATATACAGAAGAATGTAAAAGACAACTGAGGATGTGTTAGATGACGATCAGTTTATCTTTGGGAAAGGTAAAGGCACCAAGAGGCAATTCTGACGTTGCGGTTGATAATGGAAGCAATACTAAAGAAAAATCAAGACACGTTCATAGGAAAAAGTGTGCGACAATGTAAAATGGTGCAAGGTGTTCGAAATTCCGAGAAAAGTGGCTGAAAGCTATAGTTAGAGACGGGTAATATACAATATATACAAAAACCAAGAGGGAATAATAATAGCAGACGACCATAATGTAGTGGTCGGATTAAAAATGGTTTAAGATATGGATGTAATCTTTTCCCATACTGTTCACTCTGTGCATCGAAGAAGCAACGTTGGAAACAAAAGAAAGGTTCAGGAGTGGGATTAAAATTCAAGGTGAAAGGATATCAATGATATGATTCGCTGTTGACATTGATATCCTAAGTAAAAGTGAAGAAGAATTACATGATCTATCGAATGGAATGAACAGTCTAATGAGTACAGAATATGGACTGAGAGTAAATCGAAGAAAGTCTGAAAGAACTGAGAAGTAGCACAAATGAGACCAGCGAGAAATTTAACATCAGCATTGATGGTCACGAAGCAGCTGAAGTTAAGGAATTTTCCTACCTAAATAGCAAAAGTTAAGGAATTCTCCTACCGAAGTAGCAAAATAAGCAATGATGGACGGAGCAAGAAGGAAATAAAAGCAGACTAGCACTGGCAAAAAGGACATTCCTGGCCAAGGTAAGCCGGCTAGTGTCAAACGTAGGCCTTAATTTGAGGAATGAATTTCTGAGAATGTACGTTTGGAGAACAGCATTGTTGGTAGTGAAACATGGACTGTGGAAAAACTGGAACAAAATAGATTCAAAGCATTTGAGATGTTGTGCTACAGACGTGTGAAAGAGTACGTGCCGGGAAGGGGGGGATACAATTGTTACATCCCACTTTTGACATCAATTGTAAAAGAGTACGTGGTTTGGGGATGCGGAGAGAAACTTCTGACACCAATGTTGATTTATAAAATGGCACGGAAGGGGGAAGAACGTTGGTAAATATGCCTCGTGGCGGCAGGGTGCAGGAGGTCGAGTGGTCAGAATTTGATAGTGGGCATCCAGGGCTGCCGTTAAATGACAAAACAGAGAATTAAGTACAATAAAGATGATATATTTCAATACATGGAGTACGAAAGGCGCGCCTAGGATCGGAAGTTAGCAGGTTTAGGCCAGTCGAGGAAGTCGAACAATTAATTAAAATGGGCAACGGAAGAGGAAGCGGTTCATGTTAACTTAGGTTGGTGGCCGGTCGCGAAAAGCAGAGCCAGAGGCTCTGCCTTCCAAAAAGACGTCCGTTCTGCTGGAGATCTGGATTACAAGAGAGAGAAGCAACTGTGTTCTGGCCCGCAGAACGCTCCGGTGTCCACACACGTGATCGGTATCCCGCGCACACTATTAGCTAAAATCAATGGCGTGAATTCGCTAGCAGTTTCAGCAGAGGTCTCGGGGCGTCACCTGTCAGCAGCTTTAACTGGACAGAACTGCCTCGGTTTTGAAAGACAATCGACTTGTGTCACGTAAACACGGCGTGAATTACTCTGGGAGAAAACTTGTAAAGATTCCACCGGGCCTTTGAAATAAATTTTCTTAAACCAATTCCCTAAAATATTCATTGACTGGCTGCCATCCTGTACAGACGAGAAGGTAAGGAATGAAGAGGTGCTGCGCAGAATCGGAGAGGAAAGGAATATGTGAAAAACACAGAATGATAGGACATCTGTTAAGACATCAGGGAATGATTTCCATGGTACTAGAGGGTCCTGTGGAGGGTAAAAACTATAGAGGAAGACAGAAATTCGAATACATCCAGCAAATAATTCTGGAAGTAGATTGCAAGTGATACTCTGAGATAAAGAGGTTGGCAGTCAGAAGACAGATGACAAAAAAAAATTGTTAACGTGTTTTACACCATATAGGGATGAAGCCCTACAAAATGACATATGTCCAAGAACTGAAGAACGAAGATAAGGTAAAACGTGTGAATTACTGTACGCGGCTACGTCAAGTAATATAGAGTGGAAAGTTGGATCCGCTGCTGTATTTCATGGGTGATGAAGCCTGGTTCCATCCGACAGGACATGTGAACTCCCAGAACATCAGATACTGGTCAACAAACAAACCTATATTATTCAAAGTGAAAAAAATCGGCATGTGGAGCGCTGTGTCAGCACTTCGGACTGTGGGACCCATATTTTTTTAAACAACAGTAAGCACAGCTGTTAGTACGCGAATCTTCGCGGAATTTTACGTAGTGTTAACCCCCCTCCCCCGTCCCGCCTTATGAATGTGCGTATGCTCTCTTTCAACAAGTTGAGGTGACCTATATCACGTCACGCTAGTCAGTCTCACGAATTCATGAAAGATTCACAGAAGAAAGAACTGTCAGCATAGGACTGAGACTGCCGCCTTCGCCGGACCTAACCATTTGTGACTTTTGTCTGTGGCGCAGTGTAAGGTGAAAAGTGTACACAAAAAAGCCAAACGCGTTATAAGACTTGAAGAACAATATTCGTAATCAAACTTTTGAGAACCGATGCGGCGCCGGCCGAAGTGGCCGTGCGGTTAAAGGCGCTGCAGTCTGGAACCGCAAGACCGCTACGGTCGCAGGTTCGAATCCTGCCTCGGGCATGGATGTTTGTGATGTCCTTAGGTTAGTTAGGTTTCACTAGTTCTAAGTTCTAGGGGACTAATGACCTCAGCAGTTGAGTGCCATAGTGCTCAGAGCCATTTTTGAACCGATGAGGCAGAGTTGCGCAAATTGTGTATAAACATGTTAGGGCGCACGCAAACGTTCATTGGACTTTGCATTAGCTTATTTGTTATTTATTTACTGTCTAATTATTACATTTTTATCTATTTCTTGTTGTATCTGCTCGTGGCGGGCAACAACTCTTGCGTAATTAGCTAGCAATCTGTACTCTGTGCCAATTTTTCGTGGACGACCCTCTACAATCAAAGTTGTAACTCAGCATTCACAAGTGATGTGAGCCGCAAAATGTGGTACAACTCCTCGTGCAACGGGAAGAATTCACATGGCATCGCGTTCGCCGCCGCCCTCGTCTTTTGCTGTCGGCCCGCCCAAGCGCCCCGGACACCATCTCCTGTGACCTAAAAAGTCTATACTTTCCCATTGCCTGCTCTAACTGTCTCAACACGGAACATTCCCATTCGCGAACCACCTTACCTCAGTCCTCCTCTACCTATGATTTTCTTTCTCACCATATCTACCTTCAAAATCTCTCTATCAGTTCCCTTTCAGCCAAAAATCGCCAGCAACCATATCTGCTATTGCCGCATGAATTACTATCCGCTGATCAAAAATAGCCATACTTAATGCCCTCAGCATCCCATCAACAAGACACAACTCCTCAAATGACGCTGTTGAAGGATCTACACAACCCACAGCTACATCACATATCTCCACCCTCATATCTTCGCGCCCTCAGCGGTCACTAAGAACCCACCAAAACAACACGCAGTCCCACACCCGGAAACTTAACCAGGCAAGACCGTGTACAGGGTCACAACTCATTCTGCTGCAACATACTCCCTTGCCCTCGTATCTTCGTACTCTCTTACTCAAACTCAAATTCCTCAAATCCAAATCGCTCACACTACAACTTTAAAAATACCCCCTAACTATTCAAACATAACAGACAATGCAGAAGAAAGACTCATTCCTAACAAAGTCCCAAATCCCAACTTCCAAACTGACCTCCTCTGCAAAATTTCTCGCCTTATCTTACGTTCAAAAGCCTCCTTAGCACCTCTCACCTCCAACCACTATGCCAAACAAACCCAATCTCCCCACCGTCCTCTCATCCTCACAGCTGTCAACACAAACGTCGACCTTGACTTGACTCTGAAGTACATTTCGATATAGATATCCTTAAAACTCTCCACATCAACAATTATCTTGGCCCCCAATTACCTCATCTATGTTTTTTTTAGACTCTGCCTTCACAGTACGTCTACATCTACATGGATGCTCTGCAAATCACATTTAAGTGCCTGGCAGAGGGTTCGTCGAACCACCTTCACAATCTCCATTATTCCAATTTTCGTATAGAACGAACACCTACATCTTACCGTGCGAGCCCTAATTTCCCTTATTTTATAATGTGGATAGTTTCTCCACATGTAGGTCGGCGTCAAAAAAAATATATTCGCATTAAGAGAAGAAAGTTGGTGATTGAATTTCATGAGAAGATTCCTCCACAACGAAAAACCACCATTGTTTTTAATGATGTCCATCCCAAATCCTGTATCATTTCAGGGACACTCTCTCCTATTTCGCGATAATATGAAACGTGCTCCCCTTATTTGAACTTTTTGTATGCACTCCGTCAATCTGGTAAGGATCCCACACCGCGCAGCAGTATTCTAGGAGAGGACGGACAAGCGTAGTGTAGGCAGTCTCTTTAGTAGATCTTTTACATTTTCTAAGCGTCCCGCCAATAAAACGCAGTCTTTGGTTAGCCTTCCCCACAAGATTTTCTATGCGTTCCTTTCAATATAAGTAATTGTAATTCCTAGGTACTTAAATGAATTTACGGCCTTTAGATTTGACTGATTTATTGTGTAACCGCAGTTTATCCGATTCCCTTTAGCACTCATATGGATGACCTCACGCTTTTCGTTATTTAGGGTCAACTGCCAATTTTCGCACCATACAGATATCTTTTCTAAATCGTTTTGCAGTTTGTTTTAATCTTTTTGTTGTATTCTGCCTACTCGTCAAATATGGGGTGCCTAGGAACCCTACTTTCTTGGATCGCTACACAACAATTCAAGCAAATCTTATAATAAGTTTTATTACAAAAATTAAATGACAGAACTAGTAAGATGGTTGTGGGATCGGTAAATTAAATGTGTAGATGCATTATGTTGGTGGATGTGACGTCGTTGGTATAGGTGGACGTTTTGGAGTACTGTCGTCATGAATTTTATAGTAACTTTGGTAGTTGCAAGCAAAGGCCGACAGGCAAATAAGAAATCTCTTCAGTATATGCAGTTCGTAATACAAGTGAAGTAGTACAGTGAATGCCTCTATCCAGATCTCTGGACTTGACGCTTCTCTAGAACTGGGCCGCGACCAGTCGGGAGCGGTGCTTATGTTCTCTTCGCTAGAGGCCGCTGCTATCGCGTTGTCGTTCTAGAGAGAGGTCGGTCCGCGTGCTATTGGCTGACGTCTTCTTGTCACAGCCCTCTCTGCTCTAACGTCCCCGACTGGCGTGCCGTCGCTTGACTTCACGCCGGAACACTTCTGATAGCTTTACTAGTCGATAAACGACAGCGTCATTTGCAAACGGCAAACAACCTAAGACGACTGCTCGGATGTTCTCCCAGATCGTTTATATAGATATGAAACAGAGCCTATAACACTACATCGGGGGACGCCAGAAATCACTTCTCTTGTACTCAATGACTTTCCGTCAATTACTGTTAACTGTGACCTCTCTGACAGGAAATCACGAATCCATTCACGTAACTGAGACAATAATCCGTAAGGCGCTTGTGTGGTACAGTGTCAAAAGTCTTCCGGAAAGCCAGAAATATGTAATCAATTTTAAATCTCTTGTCAGTAGCACTCAATACTTCGTGCGAGTAAAGAGGTAGTTATGTTTCACAAAAACGATGTATTCTAAATGCATGTTGACTGTGTGTCAATAGTCCGTACGTTATCCCCTTAATAAGAGAGCAATGATACACCAACACAGCCTCAAAGCTGAACCTTTCGAGTCCCATCCACAGTCCTAGAAAAGCATCTGTTAACAATGATCACCTCGTAGACAATTAAAGAACACCCTAAATTTGCTTGCGCTCCTATCTTCAACTTCTTTAGCGATGCCTACACCATTCCTTCCACGAAAAACGAAACCAAGCCCCAACCTACCAAACCAGAAATAACTGTCGCAGTCTAGCCCATCGATAATACTATTCATTCTAAAAATGTCTTCTACTCACCTCCCATTAACAAAGTTACTATAAAATACACAACGACAGTACTCCAAAACGTCCACCTATACCAACGACGTCGCTTCCACCGAAATATTGCATCTAAACATTTAAGCTACCGATCCCACAACCATCTTACTAGATCTCACGTGTACACATCACTCCCAAGCCCTTACCATGATGTGACAACACTGCAATATCCCGTCCCACAACATCATTCTGTTCCCGCCCAACAAATAAACCCCTATTTTAGTATACCATGTCCCAACGTAAAATCCATGACTCAATTTTAAATTAGATCTTCCTCCAAACATGTCACACTATCTAAATCGCTCCCTTTATCCAACATTGTACAGATGATCTCATCCCCTGCAGCAGGGTTGTAGTTGGTCACCAAATTAACATCCCTATTCGGTCACAATCTTTATACAAATATCCCACCAAGAACCTCATCCATAGCCACTGCATAAAAACATTGCCTTTGCCCCCCCCCCGTATACATCTGGCCTCATCGCCCAGTGCCCTATGACTTTCTCACCTACATAGACTGTACCTTCCCCACTTATATTATTGCCGCTGACCTCAACATTCACAATAGATCCACGGTAGAACTTCAGCGGTGGTATCAGTTTACTCACTCTCTCCACACCCGTCCTTAAAGTAATACAGCCCATGTCATCCTAGCATCTCCTAACCTCCTTGGACGTATCCTTGATCCATCTGAAAGTGACGATCTACTCATCCTACTCGCTATTCACTTCCTCCCTATGGACCCCAGCACAATATCTGCTCCATAATTAGCCCAGACTACTCTTGTACTAACTGGAACGCTTATCAGGAATCCATACACATGTCAGAAGCCAGCCACAATTCGTTGCAAACCCTGTTGATATACGTTTTTCCGATTCATTCATTTATAAGACCTCGTTAGACGCTACATCTACCCACATCTAACCAAAACTGTTTATCTTAATCTTTCTGCCCTCCCTCCATAGGCTCTACTCCTCCTAAGTGAGTCCCATCGCTTGTACCACTCATTCCTGAAGACTCGGGATCGGGATACAATCACACACCACCGCTACTTACGAAGACGTAATAGTTACTGAATGTAAGGAAACGTCGGTATTGACGCCAAACATGCAGCAGACTTAACCCTACATTCCCCGTTAACTCCTCGAAGTATTGGAAAGCTATCCATCGACTAACAGGCAGAATCTCTCTTTTTTATTATCTACTACTTCACAATAATCAACCCCTAATAGACGCTCTGAGCAAAGGTAGACAGTTGGCATCCTATCTCTTCGAACCTTCACAATTCCTAAAGCCCCTCATTTTGATTACTCCTTATTCCTTACAGTCCATGAACATACAGATACCCCAACTGCATCGATTACTCCCAGCTTAAATTATTTGGATAACAGAGTTGGACACACCCACCAGAGCCCATTACATAGTATTACACGAAAAACGCAACTCTGCCCTTGGTCACGATTACATTACCTGTAGCCACCTACGTAAATGGCTCTATTCCTTCCTAAGAACCGTTGTACTCCTTTACAATGCGATTTTCTCCACAGGCTACTCTCCTGAGCTGTGTAAATCTCCGAACTCCTACATTATCTCAAACCGACCAAACCTCCTGCTATCAAAGGTCTTCGAATCCACATATTCATAAACACATAATTCAATACTTAACCGTTCTTCTGAACCTGTGTGGCTTCCGTCCCATCTTAACAAAAAAAAATCTGCAATTTCCGTATTCCTCGACCTCGAAAAAGCCTGTGAATGTGTATGGCCTTCCGTCTCCTCTTCAGACTCCAGACATTTGCACCTCTGAATAACTGTGGTTCATTTCTATCTATCCGCCCAACCTCTCTCACTATTACTAATACCAGTTCCAGTATTTTCTGTTTTACTGCAGTTGTGCTCTGTCTTCTCTGTTATCTCCCTGCATTGCTGATAAACCAAAACCACCCTACCTGCCCACCTCCTTCAGCAAGCTGATGACACCGCATTCCTAGCCTCTAAGCTAGATTAGAGATTAGATTAGATTAGTACTTGTTCCATAGATCATGAATACGACACTTCGTAATGTTGTGGAACGTGTCAGGTTAATAAAAGGTGGCTATACAAGATATTACATTAGACAAAATATTACATGACACTCAATATTTTTAATTTTTTTTATTATTTTTTTTTGTGGGTTTGGGAAATTACCCACTTACTATATCCAAAAATTCATCTAATGAGTAGAAGGAGTTGCCATTAAGAAATTCTTTTAATTTATTTTTAATTGCTATATGGCTATCTGTCAGACTTTTGATGCTATTAGGTAAGTGACCAAAGACTTTTGTGGCAGCATAATATACCACCTTCTGAGCCAAAGTTAGATTTAACCTTGAGTAGTGAAGATCATCCTTTCTCCTAGTGTTGTAGCCATGTACACTGCTATTACTTTTGATTCGTTCGGATTGTTAATAACAAATTTCATAAGTGAATATATATATTGTGAGGCTACAGTGAAGATTTCTAGCTCTTTAAATAAGTGTCTGCAGGATGATCTTGGATGAGCTCCAGCAATTATTCTGATTACATGCTTTTGTGCAATGAACATTCTTTTACTTAATGATGAGTTACCCCAGAATATGGTTAAAAAAAATGGTTCAAATGGCTCTGAGCACTATGGGACTTAACAGCTATGGGCATCAGTCCCCTAGAACTTAGAACTACTTAAACCTAACTAACCTAAGGACAGCACACAACACCCAGCCACCACGAGGCAGAGAAAATCCCTGACCCCGCCGGGAATCGAACCCGGGAACCCGGGCGTGGGAAGCGAGAACGCTACTGCACGACCACGACATGCGGGCTCCAGAATATGATGTCATAAGAAAGCAGAGAATGAAAATAGGCGTGGTTAGCTAATTTACTCAGATGTATATCGCCAAAATTTCCAATGACCCTAATAGCATAAGTAGCTGAACTCAAACATTTCAGCAGACCCTCAGTATGTTTTTTTTTTCCATTTCAACCCTTCATCAATGCATACACCTAGAAATTTTGAATATTCTATCTTAGCTACCGATATCTGATCGAAGCCTATATTTATCAAAGATGTCATTCCATTTACTGTGTGGAACTGTATGTACTGTGTTTTGTCAAAGTTTAATGAGAGACCATTTGCAGAGAACCACTTAATGATTTTCTGAAAAACATCGTTTACAATTTCACCAGTTAATTCTTGTCTGTCGGGTGTGATAGCTATACTTGTATCATCGGCAAAAAGTACCCGCTTTGCATCTTTGTGAATATAGAATGGCAAGTCATTAATATATATTAAGAACAGCAGAGGACCCAAGACCGAACCATGCGGCACCCCATTCTTGATTGTTCCCCAGTTCGAGAAATTACCACTTTTTGGCATATTATGTGAGCTGTTTATTTCAACTTTCTGCACTCTTCCAGTTAGGTATGATTTAAACCATTTGAGCACTGACTCATTCATATCACAGTACGTGAGCTTATCTAGAAGTATTCCATGATTTACACAATCAAAAGCCTTTGATAGATCACAAAAAATCCCAAGGGTGACTTCCGGTTTCTCAGAGCATTTAATATTTCGTTAGTGAAAGTATATATAGCATTTTCCGTTGAGAAACCCTTGTGGAAACCAAACTGACATTTTGTTAAAACTTTATTTTTACAAAGGTGTCAAGCCTCTCTACAATACATTACTTTTTCAAGGATTTTGGATAAGGCAGTCAGAAGGGAGACCGGGCGGTAGTTGTTGACATCAGTCGTATCCCCTTTTTTATGCAGTGATTTAACAAATCGAAGGCGATACCTCCATCTTAGCCAGTTTTGCTCCTGGTGTAACCACTGGCTCCTGAAGATCAAGTCCCCCAAAACACAGGGAATTATTATAGACGCGTGGTCGGGGCGCCTTGTCACGGTCCGTCCGGCTCCCTCCCGTGGGAAGTTCGAGTCCTGCCTCGGGCATGGCTATGTGTGTTGCCCATAGCGTAAGTTAGTTTCAGTTAAATTAAGCAGTGTGTAGGCTTAGGGACCAATGACGTCAGTAGTTTGGTCCCATAAGTCCTAACCACAACTTTGCAAAAAGTTATTATAGGACGAACCACCGTACCACCATTTACAACCGTCCTAATCAAGTAATTAACACACTAAAATATCTTGGACTAATCCTCGACTGGCAACTAACATAGAAGCCTTACCTGAAAACAACCCAAGGAAGTCTACAACAAACCAAAACTACTAACTGGGGATTGCGACCTATCTTTATTCTCCACGTTTATAACATCTTGATTCGTCTCATCCTCTCCTATGCAAATGCTGCATGAATAATCACCTTTCCATCTTTTGCTTTAAATACTTGAATGTCACGCATTCCATTTTACTTTCTGTATGCGTTACCTTCCTCCACACAGATTCTCTGTCGGCTCGTCCAATTCCTACCCTTCCTCACCCACGGTGAACGCCTCCACACATACTACAATATCCGAAAACTGCATCACAATTTCCCCTCTTGCCACAAATCCTGATACGCTGTCGCGTTGTTACGACGCACATCCCCGTCTCTACACCTACACACTCTCCATACCCTATCTTAATGAATCTTCAATAGAGTCCCTTTTGATGAAATCCGATCCGATATTTATCCATTGTATCGACTACAGGGTTTTCCTAGAAGGAACGGTCAGTATTCATGGATATGACGGGACCGATCATTCGAAGCCAAAAAGGCTAGTTCATGTCGATAGAGCTATGGGCACTTACTCGTATACGATACTGTCAAACAAATCTTTTCTGCTGCAAGCACTTCGCTTTCCATATTTTGAGAGGTAGAACGAAACAAGAAAAAGGCGTCCAGTAAATATGGGGCGAAATGGATGCCTGCTTCTGAATAAGTGTTAGTAGTTCTTAAGCTATGTAATTTAGAACTCATGTTTAATGCACTTTTTTTCTGGTCCATACTACGTCCTGAACAGCAAATAACTTGCGTTAGAAGAGATTCGTTTCACAGTATCTAAGATGAGGAAGTGCTCTCGGTTCTTAATGTATGCATTCTAGAACCTATGTTTATTAGAATTTTTTTTCTGGTTACTTCGAATGATCGTTCCTGTCATATCGCTGAATAATGACCACTCCTCCTGGGACGTCATGTATAACTCCTCCCCACCTGTGCCATGGCACATCAGTTCCCCCCCTTCCTTGTTCCCTCTCAGTGTTTCTCTGTCCCTGCTTCTCCTTGTACTTGGCCCTGCTCACAAATAAACTCCTCCATAGATACCTCCCAACGCCTCCTATAATTGTGCCCAGATCCTTCAACTCAACAGAACACCAAACGATGTTGGTCTCCCCGGAATCATGATTACACAGTGCAGGGTCTTCATCTCTTTGGTGGAAATGCAGAGTCTTTTATAATGAACGTCATCGTCGTTTTAACATATTGCAAATAACATTTTTTTTATCTTTACCGTTCCGTCTTTTTTACTTAAACGAAGAAGAAAACAAAGAAATGAAACAGTGTAATCTTTAGCGTCGAACATCCACCTTCTTACACATTTTAAAAACGTTTGTAAATTTCTATCTTTTAAGCGTATTTGTAACGTCTTACAAAAGATTTTAAAGCTCTAGGCTGAAGAGCGGGGTGTTGTACCGCTGGCAGCTCAACTCGAACCCATATAAGAAAAACTACTCGTCATAAGATTTACCTTTACGCGCCATGTGCTGCTTGTTGGACAGTTTGGTGGCCGGTCCTCATCTACATAAGGACCGCCTGAAAGTGGAATCACATCCGAAATTGGCCTATAGTGGAACATCAGTATTAATTACCTTTAAGTTGCGACATAAGGTCGGTCAGGAGACCTGCAACCATGATACAAGAATGAGATCACTTATAATAACGCTGTCAAACATGAATTTTAAAATTTTACCGGCGAACTGAATGTTCAAACAAATTTCGGGTTTTCAGCTGGTTGCCGTTCAGTACATTCCGCGATATTTCCACTGGGCATCAGCCAGTCATCCTCAGACGAGCAATGAAGACGTCACCCGTTCCGCGATGTATTGCGCGGTTTCAGTATTCCGCGTCTGGGTCAAAATCAAGTTGATAGACAGACCACACTATCCGGCGGCAGCGCCCTCACTGGTGGCAATGCGGAACTCAGCTGTCCTGAGTCTTGTCCTTAGGCCGTCCGCGCACTCTGTCGTCTGCGATTAGAGCAAAACGTGTCCGCCTGCTTAGCTGAGTGAGCAGTTCGGCAGCCCGATACTTCCGCCTGTGCGGCGTGTGCGAGTGTTTGTTTACTTGTGGACTTAGTCTGCGCGCGGGCTAGTAACAACGATCATGGCGAACAAGCACAGGAAAACTACACTACGATTCAATTTCTGCAAAGACTACGAACGACCAAAGGCTTTAGCAGTGGAACGATTCATTCGAGAGGAAGTCAAGATACCGCCAAACGATATTGTCGGAATTCACCTGTCCATCGTTAGTCCCACGGTGTATGTTAAGATGGTAAATGACGCGGCGTGTGAGAGAATTGTACAGGCGACAAAAGCAGGTCTCCGATTTTGCCATAATGACGGGAATGTCGGCACGGTAACTGTAGAACATGCTGGTCTGAGTGTACGGACAATACGTGTTTTTGAGCTGCCATTTGAGCTCCCGGCTGAAGAAGTTATCGAGGCTTTTAAGCCATACAGCACGGTACATGGTCACACGGCAGAACGCTGGACACAATTCGCCACGTACCCCGTTCTTCACGGAGTGCGACAGATCACTATTGATCTTCAGAAGCATGTACCGTCCTATCTGACAATTGGTGGTTGTCGGGCGGTGGTGATTTACGATGGTCAACCACGTACATGTTCTGGCTGTGGCCAGGAGGGACACCTCAGGTCGAACTGTATGCAACGGCGGATTACGCAACTGCCTTCAGATGTGCGGGAGCCGTTGCCGGCGATGACAGTACTACCGACCACCCATGCCAAAGCCCTCACTGCGTCCGCTGATGACAGAAAAGACACAGCCCCGGTGGAAGATCAAGATGGCGCTCTCCGAAACCTTGTCGCAGACGTCGGGATGACAGAGGATGCTGCTCCATCCAGCATACAATCTACGGCGACAACATCAGATGAGACCGAACTCCCACCAAGCTCACCGATAGTACAAGAAACAGTTCCAGCCACTACGGATGCTGTTCCGTCTGGAACGCACTCTGAGACGACAACATTAGTTTCGACCGAACTCCCGCCAAGTACAACGATGGGACTCGAAACACTTCCAGTTCCTACGGATGCTTTTCTGTCGGGCAGCCGTGATTCCCTACAATCTGAGGACACGGAAGGAAGATCACGCAAACAACGTTCCCCGAAAAGGAGGAAACGGCGGCGTCGCACGACATCTCCGCGGGATGACTCCCCTTGCCCCGACGACGATGTGCCTGTGGACCAAGACGACACAACAGCCTCTATGAAACAGGATGCGGCAATGGGAACTTTTCGATCAGACCCACAGCGGTCTGTTACATTGACGGTACCGGGACGTGGTGATGCTGAAGAGGAATCACAGCCAGTTGGCTCTCCAGACGCAGATGCTGTGGCTATGGACACGAATATATCACAGCCTGAAAAGATGTGGTATGACAATATTGAGGAGGCGCCGGACGTCATACAGAGGCAGCCGGCACTCACGAAGACGGCTTAACAACTGCTGAAGGTGAAAGGAGAGGGGCAAGAGAACGTCTTCTAACTCAGCCCCCAGCGCCGATGCAGGGAGATGTTGTTCCGCCTTGACAGAGTGGGATTCAACGCCATGCGAACCGTATTGCGACATTAAATATAAATGACGTGCGCTCATCGGCCAAAATACACCTACTGAAGGAAACGATTTGGGCATCTGATGTGGATATTGCTTTGCTGCAGGAAGTCCACATAGCTGCACTCCCATACATCGCAGGCTACCAATCCTATTCGTCACATGGAGATCACAATGGGAGTGGGGTGGCAGTTTACGTGCGAGACGGCTTCCCAGTGGAAAATGTGTGTTATCTTCCGTCGGCCAGGGGAATGGCTTTCACGACGTTTGGGACACGCATCATCAATCTTTATGCACCGTCGGGAAATAATCGGCGACGGTAAAGGGCGCGATTTTATGCAGAAGACATTGCTCCACTATTCCATGGACGCTATGAATGTGTAATAATTGGTGGAGATTTCAACTGTGTTCTCAGCCAGAAAGACCAATGGCCGCAAGCAAACATCAGCCAGGAGTTGCGAATCGTTGTCAACGACCTTGTACTTAGTGACACGTGGGAATTACGACATGGAGCTGCACCGGGATACACCTATGTGACAAGTCATTCGGCGAGCAGATTAGATCGCATTTATATCTCACGGGCTCAAGCAAATGATGTCCAGGACGCGGAACGCTGGCCATTGGCATTTTCCGATCACAGCGTTTACATCTGTACGGTGCTTCTTCCCCGTAGAGAGGTGTGGAACGGTAAGGCCCCGTGGACGACCGACTTTTATTTTGCAGCGCTGCGCGACCTGGATGATGGTCCGCCGGGACAGGACATCTGGATCGAACGCAAAAGGATAAAAGCTAAACTAGTGGCTCTAGCTCAGAAACATCTTCAGGGAACCATGGTGCGCGCCAGATCTCACGATACGATAAGGCACGAGATTCCTTCCATGCACCACGTCGTGAATGAACGAAAGCACCGACGACGCGTTTTGGTACGGGAATTAATTACCCGCGAAGACCGAAGAGTGACGCGTCAAGCGGACATTGTCTCTGCATTCGTCGACCATTACCAACACATCTATCGGGAAGAAGCAGCCAATGTCGATGACCTCGACCGTATAGCCACGTACGTCTCCCGTACACTGACGGTGGAAGCTGCGGGAACCTTACTGGAAGCCATTAGCTGTGAGAAAGTACATGATGCGATCGCACAAGGTGCGTTGAATCGGTCCCCAGGCATTGATGGGCTTCCTGCTGAATTTTATCGAGAATTTCGCAACGAAATGGCACCGCGATGGACGGAAATGTACAACGAGATGTTAAATTCCGATGCGCCTATTCCACCGGCTTTTATGGAAGGCCTCTTGGTGCCAGTACATAAACCGAAGCCAAGAATTACGGTCACGCATTATCGCCCCATCACCCTGCTTAATGCCGACTATAAGATCTTTGCACGGTTGCTAGCGTCCCGATGTCGTGCGTTAATTCGTAGCGTTCTCTCTCCAGAACAGACGACACCGGGTGGATCGGTGAATGTGCAAACAGCTACTGGCGAATGCCGTGATGTGATAGCGCAGGCGGAGGAGTGCCGGTTTAAAGCGGCGATGGTGGCGGTTGATTTTGACAATGCTTTTGATAAGGTGCGCCACAACTATCTGTATGCTGTACTGGAACAAATGGGATTTCCAGACCGTTTTACTGGTCTCATTAAAAGGTTTTATGGGGGCGCACAATCCTTGGTACATGTTAATGGGCGTATAGCAGGGCCCATTCAAATTCGACGATCCATTCGCCAGGGCTGCCCTCTTTCGATGCTGCTGTTCGCGATAGCGTTGGAACCATTAATTGGGAGGCTAACCAATTCTCTTTCTGGGATGGAACTACGGGGCTACACCTTCAAATGTCGTGCCTATGGGGACGACCTCCTGCTGCTCGTTCCTTCTGAGGAAGAGGTGAAGACGGTCCTTGAACTGTTGTTGGACCACAGTGTGACGGCGGGTAGTGCAGTGAACATGAACAAATCGGCGGCAATGCCGGTTGGAAGGGGCCTTACGCCGGAAGAAATCAGTCCGTTTCCTTATGTGCAACGATTCCGCTATCTCGGCATAGACTTTACCTCATCTGTAAAACATACTGCGGCAGTTAACTACCAACGTATTTTACAGACAACACGTACCATGGTCCGACAACATCTCCTACGGCGCCTTGATCCTTTGCAGCGAGTCGAGTATCTGAACACTTACGTGGTTTCTCGAATGGTGCATATTTCACAGATCCTGCCCCTACCACTCACGCTCGGACGTCGACTTCAATCAGCACTAGGCTATTTTGTGATGATTGGATCGCCCCTCAAGGTGCGATACGAATCGCTCACGCTCCCTACGGACAAGGGAGGACTCGGACTTACGAATGTTCACTGCCGAGCGACGGCGCTCCTTCTAGCCACGATGTACAAGCAATGGCGTAGCGGGCGTGATTCCCTTACATCCCGCCTACTGGATCTCCTGGTTCCAGCCTCCCTCACACCTCCGGTGGCGGTGGGAAACATTACGTCACATTTTGCGCATGTCTCAACATTTATAGTGGAACTTAGTTATATCAGAGACGAGCTTCCGCGCACGAGACCGCCATGCGCGAAGGATTTTTATGTTTGGCTGCTACGACGGATAAGTCGTAATGTCATTGAACTCAAACACCCCAGGTTGCATTGGCCGAAGATTTGGAGACATGTGCACCAAAAATTCCTTCCTACCTTCGTTCGGGCACTGTGGTTCTCTGTCGCCTGTGGCAAGTTCAACACCAACCAACGGCTCCATGCAATTGGACTAGTGGACGCTCCACTATGCCCAAAATGTCACCAAGTGGATGACGACCATCACCGCTTAACTTGTATCGCGGTGGAGGACGTCTGGCTCCTAGGAAGGCAGATGGTGGCTTGCTACCCCCGTGTGACCCCGCGACATATTACACCTGCTTCCTTCTTACATCCGGGGAGTGACTACTTTCCGGCGACTAAATCACAGTCGATCATCTGGGTACGATCGCGTACCTCTATGGGGATGCTGCCAAGTCGCGACTTGACTTTTGGTATTTCTTGCAACAAGCCCACACTGAGGTTCATAGATGGTCACACTATCGGAAAACCTTTGCCAACTATCTTCAGGCAGTCTTCCTTGACCCCCCACGCAGTTGGGATGTGCCGGGTGCAGTCGGTGTGCACATGTGACAGCTGATAATGAACCTCACGCTTCTCTCACCACTCAATACGTAATGCACATACTATACGATGAAATGACTACATGTTCCTTTTAACAGAGTGATCTTTATTGAAAATAATTAAATAAATAAAACAAAACAACACCCCTGTTCCTTCAAATTTGTGTTTTTTTTTAGGATGCATTTCATTTAGTGTTTGTGAACTGCCTAATTTTGTATCCAAAAAAAAAAAGTGGTAACGTGCTTGCCTCCCATGCAGCGGGCACGGGTTCGATTCCAGGTCGCCTTGGAGATTTTCTCCGCTCGTGGACTGGGTGCTGTGTTGTCCTCTTCATTATTTCACCCTCATCATCGGCACCCAAGTCGCCCAATGTGGCGTCGACTGAAATAAGGCTCGCACTTATAGGCCGAACTTCCCCGAATAGGGCCTCCCAGCCCATAATGCCACACAATCATTTCATTTTACAGCAAAACGTGGATATGGTATGGTCCCACGCACTGTCCATCTGGTAGCCGCTACCACGGTTTATCAGATTATGCTTTATTGTCGTGTCGCCTGGAAGCAGAAATTTTAATACGAATAGTGTAAGGTAAGAACCTCTCTTGTTACACAGCTCGTAGTAAAATGCTGCTTCATGTCTAGAAAAGTAACGAAGATGTTCAGAAGCATGACCGGCCAGGAGGAGATCAGCATATAACAACCACTAGGACGTAAACAGCTGCACAAAACGCGTGTTTACCGAAACACGAAAGAGAATGGTTCAAACGGCTCTGAGCACTAAGGGACTTAACATATGAGGTCATCAGTCCCCTAGAACTCAAAACTACTTAAACCTAACTAACCTAAGAACATCACACACATCCATGCCCGAGGCAGGATTCGAACCTGCAACCGTAGCGGTCGCGCGCTTCCGGAATGAAGCGCCTAGAACCGCTCGGCCAACTAGGCCGGCGGTAGTCGCAAGCGAAGGGCGACAGACAAATAAAAAATCTGAAGTTAAAATCTTCTGGGTTATTAGGCCGCGTCAGGTTTCTTCTAAAATGTTCGACGTTTCGGCCCCTCTGCTGGGATCTTCCTCAGGATCTTTTGGTCTCCACTACTGCTAGACGTAAAACGGATGCACCTGATTACCTCGGCCACCGATGCCGGCTCACGAAAGAGAGAGAGAACAAAGCTGTAATAATACAAACACGGAAAATTAGCAACGTGTTAATAAATTGCCACTATTTTGCTATTATTAACTACAAAACATACATCTTATAACCCCATCGTTGAGGTAAGCTGATTAGTGCCATATTGAAAGTGTGCGTCATCCTAGGTATTATTTTGGTATTGTTTGTTTTCGTTTTGTCAATTTTTGTTTTGATTTGTCTTCTTTGAAAGGTTTTGGTAATTTTAGTGGCTTTCTCCGATCTTTGAGGTGATTTACCCAGTCATTACAGAGACCTAGAGTTCACTGTGGACTCCGAATCACGGTTCAGCTTGTCATTCGTTACACACATAAATCAAAGCAAGGACTGAAAGGAGCAAAAACGTTAGGGATAAACCCTGAATCTTTGTATTTGTAGTCGGTCTGTTACCCTCTTAGTCACATTTTTATGCAGTAATGTCAGATAATACACCAAAACAGTACCACTTACTGCTGCAGCCTTACTTTAGTGCCACTAGCCTAACAGTACGGTTAAGTCCATATACCGGAGTACTTCACTGGCACCGAGCGAGGTGGCGCAGTGGTTAGCACACTGGACTCGCATTCGGGAGGACGACGGTTCAATCCCGCGTCCGGCCATCCTGATTTAGGTTTTCCGTGATTTCCCTAAATCGCTCCAGGCAAATGCCGGGATGGTTCCTTTGAAAGGGCACGGCCGACTTCCTTCCCTAATCCGATGATCTCGTAGTTTGGTATCTTCCCTCAAAACAACCCAACAACTTCACTGGCGTCAGCGTCGACTACAAGCAGCATGCCGACATCCCGTCGGTTGGTTGGCAACATTCGTGTCGGACGACCGCTCGTGGCCTGGCTGCCCTCTTCTACCTGGCTTTCATTAGCACCACTCAGTAACCGCTGCGACGCACCGTGGATCCATGTAACTGCTTGCTGATAAAGGGGAGTAGCTTCTGTAATCCTCGTGGTGAATTGTGTCATTATCTACCTGCGCTCGTTATTACTTTCTGGTTTGTACCCGACCCTTAGAGTTTCACTCGGTCGGCTCTGTGGCCGTAAATATAGGCCTTAGTACTGTACTAGACACTAACTGTCGTTTGAAAATTTGTTCCGTTACTCTATGGCCTCTCCTTTCTGGGTTATACCCGAACATTAATGTTCTAATGAATCCACTCCTGGTCGTAAATACAGTCGGAACAATTGTACTTAGGCACAGGTTGCCCTTAATAAAACAGGGGTCTTGTAATTAGATTTACATGTTAACCGGTTCAATTCTTTGATTGTTCAAACGGTTCAAATGGCTCTGAGCAACATGGGACTTAACTTCTGAGATCCTCACTGCCCTAGAACTTAGAACTAATTAAACCTAACTAACCTAAGGACAGCACACACATCCATGGCTGAAGCAGGATTTGAACCTGCGACCGTAGCGGTCGCGTGGTTCCAGACTGTAGCGCCCAGAACCGCTCGGCTTCTTTGATTGTAATTGCATTAGTTATAATCTGAACAACCTGTTGTACTAAGCTGTGCGTTGCTGTCTTTGAAAGACTGGGTCATTATTGGTGTATTTTTAACTACATCTTGTGGTTCCACCAGTGAGTTCTCGTGTAAAAAGTGTTCATAAGTAATGTTTTAAAGTGTTCCTTGTGAGCAGTCTTCATAACTGACAATCAGTTTAACTTTTAAATCTGTCACCAGGCCTTTAGTCAGAATAAGATTATCAAAAGAGACGTGTCGGAACCCAGTCGCACCCTGGTTGCCGATTGAAATTAAGAGATTTCTTGCTTTGAAGTAAGCCTTATCATTGTCATAGTTGTTCCCTAATCTGCTTAACCTTTAAGCCCAGGTGCGCATATTAACCCCAAACCTTGCGACATATAGTTTTTAAATTAAAAGTTACGTCATCTGTTTGAGTAATTGAAGTACTCTTGTCATCAAACGTTCTTATATAGCTTTCATGTGTTGCGAAAGGGCATTTAATAAGAGAAACTGTGTCCAGCGCTGTAGTAAACACCGCTGTTTCACCCGGTAACGGAGGAGCTGCAGGTCCGGTCGTCTTGTAATTATTGTCATGTTGTTCTTGTTTTGATTTTCCTTGCAAAAGCTTATTCATTTCACAAATTTGTTAAGTTGTAAAACAAAAATTATTATTATATCTTGTTAAATAAACAGGTTGTGTGAAAAGAAAGTTATATTGGTGGGTCCCTCCTTCCACACTCTCCTTAATTCCAGTAAATACCATGTCTCACCAAATTTCAGGCATTAACTTTTACCACAATGCAGTGGCTGACGGCTTTCACTTAACGACCGAAAGCAGCAGCGTTTACGTAAAGCTGTCAGTGCTAACAGACAAGCTACACAGCTTGAAATAACCGCAGAAATCAGTATGGGATCTAAGACTAACGTATCCTTCAGGACAGTGCGCCGAAATTTTTCGTTAATGTGCTTTGGCAGCAGGTGACCGACTCAAGTGCTTTTGCTAACAGCACGACGTCGCCACTCCTGGTCTCTTGACCATATAGGTTGAATTCTAGATGACCGAAAAACAGTTGCATGGTCACATGAGTCCAGATATGAGTTGGTAAGAGCTATTGTAGGATTTTACTGTGGCGCAGAATCCATGAACCCAAGTTCTCACGGAGGCATTCTGCAACCTGGCTGTGTCTTCATAATGGTGTGAAATGTGTTTAAACGGAATTGTCTGGTTCCTGTGGTCCAACTGAACCGATGAGACCATTTGCAGCCACTCATAGACTCCTTGTTCCCAAAGAACAACAGAATATTTGTGCATGACAACGTACCGTATCAAATGTCACATTTTTATTTCGATTGATTTGAAGAATTTTCTGGACCGTTCGAGCCAATACTTTGGCCATCCAGGTCACCGGACATGAATACCATTGAATATTTGTAACCTGTGATCGAGAGGTTATTTAGTGCACAAAATACTGCACTGCAAATACCTTCGCTGTTATGGACCGCTATAGAGGCAGTATGGCTCGATATTTCTGCATGGGTAGCCAAAGACCTGTTCAGTCCATGCCACGACCAGTTGCTGTACTATGCCAGGCAAAAGGAGGTCCGACACGATATTAGCATGTATCCCACGAATTCTGTTGCCTCAGTGTATATGCAGTGTGTATGCAGGCCATGAGAAATAACTCAAAGTTAGTTACTATACCATTTTTCAGGTTTATTTCATTCGGCTGGGAGTTCAGTTGCATCATCCTGATTTATATGAGAAAGCGGTTGTTGGTTTTGCATATGATATTGGGTTGTGCTCCGACTTTGTAAGATTCTGTTGTATGTGAAACTTCCTGGCAGATTAAAACTGTGTGCCGGACACAGGCACGAACTCGGGATCTTTGCCTTTTGTGCGCAAGTGCTCTACCAACTGAACTACTCAAACACGACTCATGAGCCGTCCTCGCAGCATTAATCCCGCCAGTACTTCGTCCCCTGCCTTCCAAATATCACACAACCTCTCCTGCATACCTTGCAGAACTAGCACTCCCGGAAGAAGGGATATTGTTGAGACATGGCTTATCCACAGCCTGGGGCGTGTTTCCAGAATGAAATTTTCACTCTGTAGCGGTGTGTGCGCTGGTATGAAACTTCGTGGCAGATTAAAACTGTGTGGCGGATAGAGACTCATACTCGGGACCTTCGCCTTTCGCGGGAAAGTGCTCTACCAATTGAGCTACCCAAGCATTACCCACGACCAGTCTTCAGTGAGTAGAGCACTTGCCCGCGAAAGGCAAAGGTCCCGAGTTCGCTTCTTGATCCGGCACACACTTTTAATCTACCAGGAAGTTTCATATCAGCGCACACTCCGCTGCAGAGTGAACATTCTGAAAACATCCACCAGGCTGTGGCTAAGCCATGTCCGCGCAGTATCCTTTTTCTGGGTGTGCTAGTTCTGCAAGCTTCAAGGTATGCAGGAGAGCTTTTATGAAGTTTGGAAGGTAGGGGACGAGGTACTGGGGGAATTGACGATGGGTCGTGAGTCGTGCTTGGATAGCTCAGTTGGTAGAGCACTTGCCCGCGAAAGGTAATGGTCCCGAGTTCGAGTCTCGGTCCAACACACAGTTTTAATCTGCCAGGAAGTTTCATAGCAGCGCACACTCCGCTGCAGAATGAAAATTTCATTGTGTTGTATGTCATCAAGATTCTCACTGTGAAACTGTAAATCTGTTTCGTTGAAGATCAATGTATTCACTTTAATCATATGTGGTGAACAATTCCAGTCGGTCACTTCCTTTATGTCATAAAGCTAATATTTGTTTGAGTCATGGCTAGGGCCTGATTCGTCAGTACTGGCCTCTTCTCTCTCTTGGAAACAAAACGTTGTGGCTACGCCGCATTCTTCTACTTTTTTGTAGCGACTGCTTGTGTCAGTCAGCGCGTCCTTTGTCCACACACACAATGGAGGTATAATAATGGATTAAGGTGGTATATCTGATGCCAACGTCTGCAGTGTTAGTTACACCATACATTTGTTTCTAGTGGAAATGTTTGGAGCAAAAATACCACGCTGCGTCATTCACAGGTCTACTAATTATTCTGATTATAGTGTAAAGTGCAAAGGAATCATTTCATTGACAGGCAGACTCATTTAATCGATTTTTCCTTTACGGACCCGACTTTTGGTTGTGCTGTTTCTTTTTTTATTTCTTTTTCTACTGTAGTGGCTCTGAGCACTATGGGACTTAACTTCTGAGATCCTCACTGCCCTAGAACTTAGAACTAATTAAACCTAACTAACCTAAGGACAACACACACATCCATGGCTGAAGCAGGATTTGAACCTGCGACCGTAGCAGTCGCGTGGTTCCAGACTGTAGCGCCCAGAACCGCTCGGCTTCTTTGATTGTAATTGCATTAGTTATAATCTGAACAACCTGTTGTACTAAGCTGTGCGTTGCTGTCTTTGAAAGACTGGGTCATTATTGGTGTATTTTTAACTACATCTTGTGGTTCCACCAGTGAGTTCTCATGTAAAAAGTGTTCATAAGTAATGTTTTAAAGTGTTCCTTGTGAGCGGTCTTCATAACTGACAATCAGTTTAACTTTTAAATCTGTCACCAGGCCTTTAGTCAGAATAAGATTATCAAAAGAGACGTGTCGGAACCCAGTCGCACCCTGGTTGCCGATTGAAATTAAGAGATTTCTTGCTTTGAAGTAAGCCTTATCATTGTCATAGTTGTTCCCTAATCTGCTTAACCTTTAAGCCCAGGTGCGCATATTAACCCCAAACCTTGCGACATATAGTTTTTAAATTAAAAGTTACGTCATCTGTTTGAGTAATTGAAGTACTCTTGTCATCAAACGTTCTTATATAGCTTTCATGTGTTGCGAAGGGGCATTTAATAAGAGAAACTGTGTCCAGCGCTGTAGTAAACACCGCTGTTTCACCCGGTAACGGAGGATCTGCAGGTCCGGTCGTCTTGTAATTATTGTCATGTTGTTCTTGTTTTTAGTTTCCTTGCAAAAGCTTATTCATTTCACAAATTTGTTAAGTTGTAAAACAAAAATTATTATTATATCTTGTTAAATAAACAGGTTGTGTGAAAAGAAAGTTATATTGGTGGGTCCCTCCTTCCACACTCTCCTTAATTCCAGTAAATACCATGTCTCACCAAATTTCAGGCATTAACTTTTACCACAATGCAGTGGCTGACGGCTTTCACTTAACGACCGAAAGCAGCAGCGTTTACGTAAAGCTGTCAGTGCTAACAGACAAGCTACACAGCTTGAAATAACCGCAGAAATCAGTATGGGATCTAAGACTAACGTATCCTTCAGGACAGTGCGCCGAAAGTTTTCGTTAATGTGCTTTGGCAGCAGGTGACCGACTCAAGCGCTTTTGCTAACAGCACGACGTCGCCACTCCTGGTCTCTTGACCATATAGGTTGAATTCCAGATGACCGAAAAACAGTTGCCTGGTTACATGAGTCCAGATATGAGTTGGTAAGGGCTATTGTAGGATTTTACTGTGGCGCAGAATCCATGGACCCAAGTTCTCAAGGAGGCACTCTGCAACCTGGCTGTGTCTTCATAATGGTATGAAATGTGTTCAAACGGAATTGTCTGGTTCCTGTGGTCCAACTGAACCGATGAGACCATTTGCAGCCACTCATAGACTCCTTGTTCCCAAAGAACAACAGAATATTTGTGCATGACAACGTACCGTGTCAAATGTCACATTTTTATTTCGATTGATTTGAAGAATTTTCTGGACTGTTCGAGCCAATACTTTGGCCATCCAGGTCACCGGACATGAATACCATTGAATATTTGTAACCTGTGATCGAGAGGTTATTTAGTGCACAAAATATTGCACTGCAAATACCTTCGCAGTTATGGACCGCTATAGAGGCAGTATGGCTCGATATTTCTACATGGGTAGCCAAAGACCTGTTCAGTCCATGCCACGACCAGTTGCTGTACTATGCCAGGCAAAAGGAGGTCCGACACGATATTAGCATGTATCCCACGAATTCTGTTGCCTCAGTGTATATGCAGTGTGTATGCAGGCCATGAGAAATAACTCAAAGTTAGTTACTATACCATTTTTCAGGTTTATTTCATTCGGCTGGGAGTTCAGTTGCATCATCCTGATTTATATGAGAAAGCGGTTGTTGGTTTTGCATATGATATTGGGTTGTGCTCCGACTTTGTAAGATTCTGTTGTATGTGAAACTTCCTGGCAGATTAAAACTGTGTGCCGGACACAGGCACGAACTCGGGATCTTTGCCTTTTGTGCGCAAGTGCTCTACCAACTGAACTACTCAAACACGACTCATGAGCCGTCCTCGCAGCATTAATCCCGCCAGTACTTCGTCCCCTGCCTTCCAAATATCACACAACCTCTCCTGCATACCTTGCAGAACTAGCACTCCCGGAAGAAGGGATATTGTTGAGACATGGCTTATCCACAGCCTGGGGCGTGTTTCCAGAATGAAATTTTCACTCTGTAGCGGTGTGTGCGCTGGTATTAAACTTCGTGGCAGATTAAAACTGTGTGGCGGATAGAGACTCATACTCGGGACCTTCGCCTTTCGCGGGAAAGTGCTCTACCAATTGAGCTACCCAAGCATTACCCACGACCCGTCTTCAGTGAGTAGAGCACTTGCCCGCGAAAGGCAAAGGTCCCGAGTTCGCTTCTTGATCCGGCACACACTTTTAATCTACCAGGAAGTTTCATATCAGCGCACACTCCGCTGCAGAGTGAACATTCTGAAAACATCCACCAGGCTGTGGCTAAGCCATGTCCGCGCAGTATCCTTTTTCTGGGTGTGCTAGTTCTGCAAGCTTCAAGGTATGCAGGAGAGCTTTTATGAAGTTTGGAAGGTAGGGGACGAGGTACTGGGGGAATTGACGATGGGTCGTGAGTCGTGCTTGGATAGCTCAGTTGGTAGAGCACTTGCCCGCGAAAGGTAATGGTCCCGAGTTCGAGTCTCGGTCCAACACACAGTTTTAATCTGCCAGGAAGTTTCATAGCAGCGCACACTCCGCTGCAGAATGAAAATTTCATTGTGTTGTATGTCATCAAGATTCTCACTGTGAAACTGTAAATCTGTTTCGTTGAAGATCAATGTATTCACTTTAATCATATGTGGTGAACAATTCCAGTCGGTCACTTCCTTTATGTCATAAAGCTAATATTTGTTTGAGTCATGGCTAGGGCCTGATTCGTCAGTACTGGCCTCTTCTCTCTCTTGGAAACAAAACGTTGTGGCTACGCCGCATTCTTCTACTTTTTTGTAGCGACTGCTTGTGTCAGCCAGCGCGTCCTTTGTCCACACACACAATGGAGGTATAATAATGGATTAAGGTGGTATATCTGATGCCAACGTCTGCAGTGTTAGTTACACCATACATTTGTTTCTAGTGGAAATGTTTGAAGCAAAAATACCAGGCTGCGTCATTCACAGGTTTACTAATTATTCTGATTATAGTGTAAAGTGTAAAGGAATCATTTCATTGACAGGCAGACTCATTTAATCGATTTTTCCTTTACGGACCCGACTTTTGGTTGTGCTGTTTCTTTTTTTATTTCTTTTTCTACTGTAGTGGCTCTGAGCACTATGGGACTTAACTTCTGAGATCCTCACTGCCCTAGAACTTAGAACTAATTAAACCTAACTAACCTAAGGACAGCACACACATCCATGGCTGAAGCAGGATTTGAACCTGCGACCGTAGCAGTCGCGTGGTTCCAGACTGTAGCGCCCGGAACTGCTCGGCTTCTTTGATTGTAATTGCATTAATTATAATCTGAACAACCTGCTGTACTAAGCTGTGCGTTGCTGTCTTTGAAAGACTGGGTCATTATTGGTGTATTTTTAACTACATCTTGTGGTTCCACCAGTGAGTTCTCATGTAAAAAGTGTTCATAAGTAATGTTTTAAAGTGTTCCTTGTGAGCGGTCTTCATAACTGACAATCAGTTTAACTTTTAAATCTGTCACCAGGCCTTTAGTCAGAATAAGATTGTCAAAAGAGACGTGTCGGAACCCAGTCGCACCCTGGTTGCCGATTGAAATTAAGAGATTTCTTGCTTTGAAGTAAGCCTTATCATTGTCATAGTTGTTCCCTAATCTGCTTAACCTTTAAGCCCAGGTGCGCATATTAACCCCAAACCTTGCGACATATAGTTTTTAAATTAAAAGTTACGTCATCTGTTTGAGTAATTGAAGTACTCTTGTCATCAAACGTTCTTATATAGCTTTCATGTGTTGCGAAGGGGCATTTAATAAGAGAAACTGTGTCCAGCGCTGTAGTAAACACCGCTGTTTCACCCGGTAACGGAGGAGCTGCAGGTCCAGTCGTCTTGTAATTATTGTCATGTTGTTCTTGTTTTGAGTTTCCTTGCAAAAGCTTATTCATTTCACAAATTTGTTAAGTTGTAAAACAAAAATTATTATTATATCTTGTTAAATAAACAGGTTGTGTGAAAAGAAAGTTATATTGGTGGGTCCCTCCTTCCACACTCTTCTTAATTCCAGTAAATATCATGTCTCACCAAATTTCAGGCATTAACTTTTACCACAATGCAGTGGCTGACGGCTTTCACTTAACGACCGAAAGCAGCAGCGTTTACGTAAAGCTGTCAGTGCTAACAGACAAGCTACACAGCTTGAAATAACCGCAGAAATCAGTATGGGATCTAAGACTAACGTATCCTTCAGGACAGTGCGCCGAAATTTTTCGTTAATGTGCTTTGGCAGCAGGTGACCGACTCAAGCGCTTTTGCTAACAGCACGACGTCGCCACTCCTGGTCTCTTGACCATATAGGTTGAATTCCAGATGACCGAAAAACAGTTGCCTGGTTACATGAGTCCAGATATGAGTTGGTAAGGGCTATTGTAGGATTTTACTGTGGCGCAGAATCCATGGACCCAAGTTCTCAAGGAGGCACTCTGCAACCTGGCTGTGTCTTCATAATGGTGTGAAATGTGTTCAAACGGAATTGTCTGGTTCCTGTGGTCCAACTGAACCGATGAGACCATTTGCAGCCACTCATAGACTCCTTGTTCCCAAAGAACAACAGAATATTTGTGCATGACAACGTACCGTGTCAAATGTCACATTTTTATTTCGATTGATTTGAAGAATTTTCTGGACTGTTCGAGCCAATACTTTGGCCATCCAGGTCACCGGACATGAATACCATTGAATATTTGTAACCTGTGATAGAGAGGTTATTTAGTGCACAAAATACTGCACTGCAAATACCTTCGCAGTTATGGACCGCTATAGAGGCAGTATGGCTCGATATTTCTACATGGGTAGCCAAAGACCTGTTCAGTCCATGCCACGACCAGTTGCTGTACTATGCCAGGCAAAAGGAGGTCCGACACGATATTAGCATGTATCCCACGAATTCTGTTGCCTCAGTGTATATGCAGTGTGTATGCAGGCCATGAGAAATAACTCAAAGTTAGTTACTATACCATTTTTCAGGTTTATTTCATTCGGCTGGGAGTTCAGTTGCATCATCCTGATTTATATGAGAAAGCGGTTGTTGGTTTTGCATATGATATTGGGTTGTGCTCCGACTTTGTAAGATTCTGTTGTATGTGAAACTTCCTGGCAGATTAAAACTGTGTGCCGGACACAGGCACGAACTCGGGATCTTTGCCTTTTGTGCGCAAGTGCTCTACCAACTGAACTACTCAAACACGACTCATGAGCCGTCCTCGCAGCATTAATCCCGCCAGTACTTCGTCTCCTGCCTTCCAAATATCACACAACCTCTCCTGCATACCTTGCAGAACTAGCACTCCCGGAAGAAGGGATATTGTTGAGACATGGCTTATCCACAGCCTGGGGGGTGTTTCCAGAATGAAATTTTCACTCTGTAGCGGTGTGTGCGCTGGTATGAAACTTCGTGGCAGATTAAAACTGTGTGGCGGATAGAGACTCATACTCGGGACCTTCGCCTTTCGCGGGAAAGTGCTCTACCAATTGAGCTACCCAAGCATTACCCACGACCCGTCTTCAGTGAGTAGAGCACTTGCCCGCGAAAGGCAAAGGTCCCGAGTTCGCTTCTTGATCCGGCACACACTTTTAATCTACCAGGAAGTTTCATATCAGCGCACACTCCGCTGCAGAGTGAACATTCTGAAAACATCCACCAGGCTGTGGCTAAGCCATGTCCGCGCAGTATCCTTTTTCTGGGTGTGCTAGTTCTGCAAGCTTCAAGGTATGCAGGAGAGCTTTTATGAAGTTTGGAAGGTAGGGGACGAGGTACTGGCGGAATTGACGATGGGTTGTGAGTCGTGCTTGGATAGCTCAGTTGGTAGAGCACTTGCCCGCGAAAGGTAATGGTCCCGAGTTCGAGTCTCGGTCCAACACACAGTTTTAATCTGCCAGGAAGTTTCATAGCAGCGCACACTCCGCTGCAGAATGAAAATTTCATTGTGTTGTATGTCATCAAGATTCTCACTGTGAAACTGTAAATCTGTTTCGTTGAAGATCAATGTATTCACTTTAATCATATGTGGTGAACAATTCCAGTCGGTCACTTCCTTTATGTCATAAAGCTAATATTTGTTTGAGTCATGGCTAGGGCCTGATTCGTCAGTACTGGCCTCTTCTCTCTCTTGGAAACAAAACGTTGTGGCTACGCCGCATTCTTCTACTTTTTTGTAGCGACTGCTTGTGTCAGCCAGCGAGTCCTTTGTCCACACACACAATGGAGGTATAATAATGGATTAAGGTGGTATATCTGATGCCAACGTCTGCAGTGTTAGTTACACCATACATTTGTTTCTAGTGGAAATGTTTGAAGCAAAAATACCAGGCTGGGTCATTCACAGGTTTACTATTTATTCTGATTATAGTGTAAAGTGTAAAGGAATCATTTCATTGACAGGCAGACTCATTTAATCGATTTTTTCTTTACGGACCCGACTTTTGGTTGTGCTGTTTCTTTTTTTATTTCTTTTTCTACTGTAGTAATTCTATTTCTGTCATGTCACTTTATATTCTCTATTACTTCATCTCTTAAAGCTCTCTGGGTGAAAACAGTGAGAAGGAAAGACTGGAAACCGAACGAACATGGCGAAATATGTTCTCAGCATTTTCGGGAAGAGGATATAGACCGAACACCTATGTCGTCAGTCCGTATCAAGGAAAATGTTGGATTACGAAAGCAGCCGTTTTATGTTACAAACTTCTCTTTTTTTACTTATTGGGAAAGCGTAACAAAAAAGTTATATTAACGTGATGAAATACGTCATATTAATGGGTCAAATATGCATTTAAGGCCAGGAAAATTTCTGAAAATGCATTTCTTAACAGAAGCAGTATAACATTCTCTGTTTAAAACAACTGTTACGTTCATACGGCAGAGATTAAAAGCAAGGCGCAAACGTAAACAGTAGTGAGCTGTTTTGTGTCATGTAACATGACAGCGCCGGCTTCAAAGCAACGTGAAGCCTAAGGCTTTAGCGCCATCTCCCTTTATTAGATCACCGTGGTTCGAACAGACACTCGTATTCAAAGTAGCTCGCACAAGTAATGATCATCGGTTAGAAACATAGAGAAGCAAAAATTATGGAGTGGGCTTAGCACACTGTCACCATCTAACCGAAATAGTCACGTGAAGGTGGTATGACTCTGTCGTTCACATGCCGCTATACATGCAAATCGAAAATCTTCAGAGGAGGAGAGCTACTTTTCGTTGCACAAAGGTCTAATTATAACTCTTCTATTAGTATGAGACACTTCACATGTTGATTAGTATCTAGTTTCGTGAATGAACTTTTGATTATACCTGGCAGATTAAAATTGTGTGCTGGACCGAGACTCGAACTCAGGATCTTTGCCTTTCGCAGACAAGTGCACTACCAGCACAGGAGAACTTCTGTGATCAGGTACCGGCAAAAATACAGCTGTGTGGAGGAGTCGTGAGTCGTGCTTGGGTAGTTCGGTTGGTAGAGCACTTGTATGCAAAAGGCAAAGGTTTCGAGTTCGAGTCTCGATCCAGCACGTATGTCCTTGTCCAACAGGCAGGACATGTTGAAGTAGGTTCCATATCTGCAGCATTGATTTTGAATAAAATGGTAGCACCAGTAGCACTTTACTTTATATTTCAAGAACCCACAACCGGTTTTCGTCCACTATACTATACGCCAGGCGTTGTTAGAGAACACAAAACAACTGAAAATTCTGTGTCCTTTGAGGATAGCTGACGTATACGTAGCAATGGATGATGACATTTTTATATTAGGAAGAAAAGTGCAACTGTTGTTACTATTTTATTCAAAATTAAAATTATGGGACTAATTTATGTGACTGTATAGCCATACATTTACGAGACAAGTGCTGGATAAATTCTGAAGTGCGGAAGTGTACTGTCGGTCAATCCAGGGAGTGTGTAAACGTTAATTTTTTAGAAATTAAAGGTGCTCAGAGAATTATAGAATATCTTTTTGAAACTGTAATGGAAACGAGAATATGAACCATTTAATTATGGACTGTGTGAACACAGAAAATAAGATAGCAATTGAGATAGTGAAAGGGTCCTGCTAATTGCCAGCTGGGTAATTGCATTGAGAGCAACCTCTGCTTATGCTGTGTGTTTAATTTCCGTCTCCTGTTACCTGAAGCGAATGGGCAAGAAAATGAAAACTATCAGAAGCAATTGCAGGAGATCATTGTGTGAGATTTCCCCCATCTATTCCTCTGTTTAAATCCCTATCTAGGCAGAGAATGAGCAGTATTTGTAACTTGACATAAGAGAATATACTTTTAATTTAAAGTTGGCTTTCGGCTTCAGCCATGAATTAGGTCACAGCTTGGGGAGACTCCTTGTGAAGGGAACTTACTTTTCGTGGGGACACCGCTCTGGGGGTGGCTGTGCTATGCAACGTTATTCCCTGACAATAGGAGACAGTTACGTGTCCCTGCGGTGGTCTGAGGGGACTTCGGAGGCGTCTTTCAGGCGCCGAAGTATATGTTCAATCTTAGGTATTCCTTTTTCACTTGTCTTATAACATATCCTTGTGGACAGGCCGACCTGGCCACACCTGAAGACGCGGAGCTGGAAGAATGAGTCTTCGCGATAGATTTTCGGACACGTCTCGAGTTAGATAGTGCAAAGAGAAATACTCTTTATAGTTCCGACACAAGGGAATTACCGAAAAAGTTCCAAATTCCGTAACAATCCGGTGGCAGGGGATTGGGTTGCAGAAGCATGCATCGTCTCTCTCTTCTTGCTTGTCTTTTTCTCTCTCCATTAATCGTTCCTAGATCATAATGAGATGAGATGATAGAAAATTGGACTTTCTCTGCCCCGTTGGCTAGTCTCCAAAGTTTAACATAGACGGATAAGAACTGAAAACAGCCACTAGCCTGATCGGGTGTTGTTTGTATATTGTGGGCTAGCAAGCAAGCTTACACATTTTCTTCCGCAGACCCGAAGTGGAACTCTGAAAGGAAGCAGTCGATGCTTTTGAGTTACAGAACTGGAAGTTGCTGGACTACGAAGGAAGCAGACGCAGAACTCTTATGTTATCAGCATCAAGACACTGCTAATGAATTCGGAGAAAATCAGCTCCTCACGGACGAAACCACAGTCATCCTCATGGTAAGTGTAGCTCTGGAAGTTTCGTGTTATGTTCGATCAAGTCTTGTTCATTTTGAGATGCAAGATTTTATTCAGGTCAATTTCAGTACTCTCATTAAATTCTAGTTTCTTAATTAACGAATGATTTAGGGACTAACTAGTCGTATCCCACTGTTTGATTTTCAAGAACTGCTCATACAAATGCCTCATTGGTGGCTTTGGTTCCCTGTGGATAAATGACTAGCCCTCTTGAAGCCATAATGTGACCATCCGTGCACTAGTTTCTGGTTCTGCCGGGTAATACGAGAATTGTCCCGGTTATCAATGAAGATGTACTTCACACTTTATCGGTCTATGTCACTAAAGATGGAGCTGTATCATAGTCGCGTATCCATGGGGTAGGGCATGTTTAAGAGCTATTTTGTGATCAAGGGACTGGTAAATGAGGGTGCATCGTGAAGGGCCGCATCAAGCCAGTCAGAGGACGAATGCTCGTAAAAACAATACTTGGAATTAGCATTAACATAAATTAGAGCCTATATATATTTTTGTGAGACCCGCCAGGATAGCCGAGAGCGCTAACGCGCTGCTTCTTGGACTCGGGTAGGCCCGCCGGCCCCGGATCGAATCCACCCGACGGATTAACGACGAGGGCCGATGTGCCGGCCAGCCTGGATGTGGTTTTTAGGCGGTTTCCCACTTCCCGCTAGGTGAATACCGGGCTGGTCCCCATGTTCCGCCTCAGTTACACGGCTCGCAGACATCTGAACACTTTCGCACTATTCCATGGATTACACTCGACGCAGACAGTTGGGGTACACTACTTCTGTCCCGGAGGGTACGGGGTGGCTGCAGGAAGAGCATCCGGCCACGCCTTAAACATTAACATTAACATGCCAAATCCGATTAACGATGGTTGACCCTGCATAACTGCGGGACAAGCCTCAAGCGATAGAATATTATTTTTATGAAACGTTTTCGTATTTTTAAGCGTACTTAAATGCCATCAAAAAGTAAGCTTTCAACTTGGGCGTGAAAGTCTGCAGCTTGTTACTAACAGCCTGCATCTATGGTGGAAGTACACTGAAAACGTACGTTCTGGTGAATATTTTGTAGCAGTGGTTAAGAACGTGTGGATTCTTACATAAAATTTCGGCAGCAACCAGTCACTGTTAATTTTCCTATGTGTTCTACGTGTTGGAAGGCAGTGCTACTATCGGTTTCTTACAACAGGTTCACCCCTAGACGGTTGCTGACGTTGATTTCATGACATTTACGTAGTACTGGCCACAAGACATTGCCACTCTCCTGAACTGTTGAAAGTTCTTGGGGTGACAATGCCTTAATTTTTTTTCGCACAGCCAAAAACAGCAGATTTCTTTCTCGCAGCTGCTTATTTTTGGAACAAAACCTGCGACCAGCTTAGAGACAGAAGTGACGACACTTTCTGCGTGACCTGACCATCGTTTTGCAGGAGAATGTTCAGGCACGTACAGTGCAAGCTGTTACTGATTTGTGTGACTGATGGGGCTGCTAAGTGCTATACCACCTACTGCATTCCCCTGACTTAAGCCCTCGTGAGTTCAACTCTATTTCTAAACTGAAGGAAACATTTCACGGAATTCGCTTCAGTACTGCTACAAATTAGTCGGGCAATAGACTGCGCCGCTCGAACTGTCAACCCAACTGGCACTGCTAAGAGTATCCTACGACTTCCACATCGCTGGCAACGGGTTATACACAATGCTGGTGGCTACTTTGAAGGTCAGTAAAACTTTGAAACACGTATCTATTTTGTACGAGCTGTAAATAAATAGTTGCAGCTATTAAAGTTCCAACCCTCGTAATACCGCGTTTACGAATTTCCTTCCTGTCTTTTATACGGTACCGTTTCTTCATCGACAAATGAATAGTCAACTTTTAGGCATCGACAGTACACAGGTGCAGAATTTTACAGATAAATAATCTTGATCTGTTGTAGAGCAAACATATCTCCGTATTTTAAAGCTATTTTTGTTCGGTTGCTGTCTCGCTATTTCACTTGTGAGCAGTTGCAAATTTTAGTTGTAATAAATACTCATTCAATGAATATGCATTAACAAAAATATTTCTGCCTAGAGAAACTTTTGTTGCGACATTTATGCAAATATTGAATCTTCTCTGATAAACACATTCTTTGGCATAGTTTTCTGTTTGTACATCATATTTGTGCACAAAGAGCAGTGTGGTCGATATGCTTTGGTATGTGTGCGTGTGATGTTCTCAGTTGCAGATTACAGAAAAGAGTTGAATCTTGCTTATTATTCCAAGAAATATTAACTTCTCAAAAGCGATCAATAGTCTCATAACACAAAATTCTCACTTTCAGGAAGCCTATTACGTTATTTTTAGTTTGTTGTTAGGTCTGATTAGAGTGTAAAGGTCCTATTTCTTATGTCGACTTTTTTTTTTAGGTTAGCCATCTCAAAAAACAGCGAGTTCCTAGTGTTCAGTACAACTTAAACTAAACTATGAACGTTCAAAAATGTAATTGCGGTCTTTGGTCTTAAGAAATGTAATTTTTAATAGGGTTTGCTGGTTTGTTTTAATATTTTGTGCGATTACACCTTATAATGAATTCTTTGTTGACAGTGTCGGTTCATCGGTTCATTAACAATCTGTCAGATGAGAGGTTTCCTGAAAGAAAAAGATTACAGACTAAATACAGTGATTTCCATTAAAACTGCATCATGAGGGTAACATGTAACGTACTTCCATCTCACCAAGGGGTTGACTACTCAAACGATTAGCGTTTTAGAGCAACCGGCCAAAGCAGGTAGGAGTGACGCCATCTGCATTCTGTATACAAGGAAAGCTTCTCTTCCAGAAATCAGATTTGAATGTTAGTGCTTTTTAACAAGATTGTGTTGTGCCTCTTGTGCGAAGCAAATATGAATCACAATTCGACAGCAGAAAGCACTTATCGTGTGCAATTGCAGTATATTGTTCTGCAGTACTGCTGCTCTTGTTGATCCGTGTCCCAGGGATGTCAAGCGAATATGGAATGGATAGGATCAGGAGGCCCATACTGAATGTAATGAGGGATTTAACCACTCTGCAATACTAGCGCCTGACAGGCCAGACATATGCTGCACTCTACAGTGCACTATCGTAGAACCACTGCACGCACGTTGGGTTGTCAAGTATCTTTATGGTTAGTGTGAGCATACGGAAAACAGCGAACTGTAACATGACGACGAGTATTGTGATCTGTCTACACTGCAGCGTAGAGAGACACGCCGACAGTGGTACCCCCAACAATGCCCCTGGGCACAAGAGTGGGACCACGTTCACTCATTGGACAAGCCCAGATTCTATGTAAGCATCCCGACGAAAGTAACCTTGTATAGAGACATCGAGTAGAGCTACCGTCATACGAGCGCAGCACATGGCATCGTGACACCTACTCCATTGGGTACACAACACAATCAGCTCCCGTTTGCATGATCAGTAATTTGGTCAGCAAGTGCTACTTTGCCAGGGGTTTAAACCGCTGACAGTGGCATATCTTCGAGCTCTCTGGGATACCTTCCAACAAGATTGCACAATCCTCGTGCTGTACTGACTTAACTCAATACACAAGGTGTTCAACCCTTGGCCTGGACAGCAGTTTCTCGATCTCACATCCAATGGAAACATCTCGACAGTCATTGATGAATTCCTGCAAAGATCTGAAGCAGCATGGAATGACGTACCTGTATATGTCAACCAAAGTGACTTCGACCATGAAAATAAAATTAGAGAGATTCTAGCCTAAACTTAGGCTTACTATCAATCGTTTTTCCCGAAAACCATTGGCGACTGTATAAGGAAAGGGGGGAAGAGACTCTGGTACAGAAGTACCCTCCGCGACACATCATAAGGTGGCTTGCGGAGTAGATGTAATTTCCATGTAGGTGTGCGCTCCTCATCTCTATACACCGGGTTGTTATAATTAAAGTGTAGCTACTCTGGGTCGTCTAGTGTGGGCTGTATTTATCATATGGTAGTGAAACTTGATAGATACACTGATGAGCCAAAACCTGCTTACAACTTGTTTGTCCGTCTTTGGAATGAAGTACGTCACTAATTCTGCTTATCAGTGATCCGATAGTTTGTTTGTAGGTCTGTCTATATAAGATGTCTACGCACAGCTCATGTACTTCGCGTAAACATCGGGCCACTGATTTGCATACGCGATGATGGCGCCCGATAGCGATGGTTTCCATACGATTTACTTTAGGCGACATCACTGTGTGGTAACTACAATGCTCCTCAATACACTGTAGAAGAATACTTGAACATACTCTTTATTTGAATATAACTTTTTTGAGACTCAGAAGCTTATGTCCATGAATCAGCATGGTTTTAGAGCTCATGCGAAACTCAGCTTACCCTCTTCTTACGTGATATACTGCGAACCATGGACAAAGGACAACAGACAGTGCCAGATTTCTAGGCGTTTGACCTGACTGCAGTCTGTTAATGAAGGTTCAAGGACTCTGCAGAAAACCGAATTTATGGATATTGGTCTGTAATTTTGTGGGTCCGTTCTTCTGCCCTTCGCACATACTGTAGCCACCTGTGCTTTCTTTCAGTCGCTTGTGACTCTGTGCTGGGCGACCTAGCGGTGGACAATGGTCATAATGTTCTGACTTATCAGTGTATACCAATGCGTTAATGCGAAACCGATTGACGCGGGAAAAAAATTAGTCTCAATTTTGACCACCTGCTGCAAATCTTGCGCTGTACACTCTCGGTATGGCACCACGCTGTTATTCGACAAATCATAACTTTAGTGAACAGTGTGGCTACCGAGAAGAGAGACCGAGTGCTGTTAGTGAAATATTTTAAGTGGACGGCGCAGTTACATTGCTGTAGTGAGATAGTATGGCAAACTGAAAGGTCTGAGGAGAGCGCCGATGTCATTAAATGGTTTAAAGACTATAACAATGAAATTCGAAAACACGGGTGAGCCTGGTGTGGCTCCTGGAAGAGGAGGGCGTCCCATCCCGCTGGAGGTTATTGGCGAAGTTGCTATTGCTGTAACTGAACATGCAGCACGTGCCCCAGGTAGAGCTAGTCCTCCTGCAGTGTCACGCGAAATTTCCATCCCATGGTTAACAGTACGGAATGTTTTGCGGTCACTTTTACACTGGCAACTGTACAAGATCGAGACGATGCAGCGACTGAAACCTCATGATCCACAACAACGTACTGAATGATCTTCAGTTTCTGGCACAGCTAGAAGTTGGTGACATGTGGCCGGGCAATATTCTGTGCAGTAACGAGAGATATTTACACTACAGGTTGTAGTGAATAAACAGAACACCAAATTCGGGGTACTGTCAAACTGCTTGTTGAACACCAAGAGCTACTGCACTCACCGCATGTGACTGTGTATGGAAATGCTGCGAGCAACTGTTGATCAAGTCGTTTTACGGATCCATCATCTCGTCATCATTTCTGGTGCTCATATTAAAAAAAATTGCGTAAGCAGCGGTTAACAATAACATCAGCATTATGCCTCTTTCGCTTGTTTGATCTTTTCTGCATATTTACGGTTCCCAATCCATTACATATACAAACGTTTCCATACGTCTCTTTTGCACTCACAGCGCAGGATTTGCATGTGCTGCCAAAAATTGAAACTGCATTTCTTTCTGCATATATCGAGTCCGCATTTTAGGATATCTGCGAGATTTCGCTGCCATAAAATAACTACAGCCCACACCAGACCTCTCTCAGTAGCTGCACTTTAATTATAACCACACGATACGTTTGGATGGATGCTGCAGAAGCTGCTGTGCATAGCTGGGCGGAGGGGGGGTGGGAAGGGGGGCTGAGGGGGGGGTGTACTTTGTACTAATGTCACTCATTCTCTTTCCTGTACCACTCGCAAATGGAGCTAGGAAAGAACGAATGTCTATATGCTTCCGTATAAACACTTATTTCTCTAATGCGTTTTCGTGGATAGCCATGTGGTCAGCGAGTCCGACTCTTATGCAGGGGACCCGGGTGCGATTCCTGTCGCTGCCAGGGATTTTCTTGGTGGGAGGACTGGACCTGGGGTGCACTCAGCCTCGTGATGCCAACTGAGAAGCTACCTGACTAAGAGGAATCGGATCCAAGGTTGGAACGTCGCCAAAGACCTGAAGTGCAGTGTGTGACCACATGCCGCTCCATACCGCATCCGATGATGAGTGACAGGATGACACAGCGGTCTTCAGGGCCTAACTGCAAAATTTTTGTTTCCATGGTCCTTGAGAGAGGTGCAAGGTGATCCCAGTAAGATAATTCTGTAGTGTATCCCAAATGCCGTTTCTAGAAACTTCAACAGACGTAGAAAGCAATAATACTTGATATAACTGATTTATATATATACGAAAAGAACCTCTTCTTCCCTCCACACTACGGCGTCATCAATAAACAGTAGTAGATTGCTACTCACCCTATCGGTCAGATAGGTTATGTACTTGGTTAAGTACTTGGTATAGGGAACAAGAGTGGTCTTGTCATATTCCATGGACATTGCTTGTTCAATGCCCAGCTGAGCCCCCCGTCTGCAACATATTATCATGTATTCTCCCCACTGTAGTGTGTACGCACAATAAGTCAATCGTTATTTGCTACTGTACGTGGCATGGAAATTTTTCTGCCTCAAATGAGTTTAGGTGCGATATTGCAACGAAGAAGACCACGAAGCGTGGGAAGTCGCCAGAGGACGTGTCAGTTCTGGAACAGCTGGAGGGCAGCAGCGATGAGGTGCGTGGGTGCGTTACGCGGAGGGATCCCAGGCTTTGACCAAAGAGGTCAGCGCGGCGGTGGCCCCCGTGAGAGGCGTGTATCGCATCGCGGGCTGCCTGCTGGCGGGAGATGTGCGCCGCCCGACACTTTCTCCGGCCGCTATATAAGCGCGCGGCGCGGGGCTCTCGGCAGTCGGTGAGCAACCGCGCCACACCAGCAGCAGCTGCACAGCACCAGCCAGAGCAGAAAAGCGTTCTCCTGCTCACAGACATGGCCGCGCCGCGCACGGTGAGTCCGACCTCTGAGTTATGAGACCTAAACTCCACTCTGCTGCAGGGCTGAGGTCTACCTTCTGACGTGGACACACTAGAAACCAGGAATCTACATGGGGGGCCGTGCGTATCGGCCAGAACACCACTCACTACTTACACCCAGTGATCCAATTACTTTCTTACTTACTTTGCGCAATGAGGCCCAGAGGACAGCGCGTAACTACACTGCTCTTCTTCCACTGGATTCTGTCTCCTGCGTTCTGTCGCCAATCACCATCCATGTCTCTCAGCAGCAACTCCATCTCTCCACCATTTCTTTGGTGTGCCTCGAGGTCTCCTGGCAGAAAGAAAAATCCCTGGGCTTCTAAGGCCGTCCATTTTTGTCCCCACTAGCGACCTGCCCATTTTACAAGCCGTCCGTGTTTCATCAGGGCTGCAATGTTCTTATAATTACTTTAGCATGCAACCATTGATAATAGGAATATAATACTCTTTCTAGCACATGGGATATGGTTTACTAGCGACACTTTTGGGAATAGATTCTTCCTACACATCCAGTGACACCTAGTTGCGAGTTATTTTGTAGTTTCAGTCACACAACTATAGTACATACACACCCTGAGGCGTCAAAGAATCGTCAGTTTAGTAATGGAGAGAAATTTGGAGTGTAAACATTGGTGAGGGAGAGCAGGGCTTGAATACAGTAATGCAGGTTCAAATGGATAGGATAGGACAGAACAGCGTGGAGAACTGCAACAGATCATCCTTCCCTTGAAGACCACAATAACAAACTACACACTACAAGGCACGGGCGACCTGTAAACTCTCGCTAAAACCTGGACCTGTTGTTTCATGTGGACATCCTTGAGAGTAGGAATCTACATGTGCTCAACCACGGAGCTGCTGGAGTCAGACCTATGCCAGGATGGTCGTCACCTTGTAGTACTTATTTACTGCACAGTACATATTCACACTCTGTTTTCCATAAGATACCATGTGGACTACATTTTTTCAGAACATGAAATATGACCTACCGGTGACGCTTTGCCAAATCGATTCTTCATATACATCCCACGAGACTCAGTCACCAACTTGACTTTTTTAGACGACAAGTCAAAAGTTACGGTGTATATCGTCACACAACTGTAGTATGTACACTATACTAGGTAGACAGAGAAGATGCAACGAAGAATGGCACTTTCAATCTTGAGATCGTTTAGCTTTATTGATCTGCTCCGGTGGCAGACGCTAGAAGAGAGGCTTTACAGCTGCAATTTCTAGTGTCGGGAAATGTATTGTTTCCTCTAACTGTGTCTTCCTAAATGACCACGAGGAGAAAATAATTGGAACTACATCTCACAAGTATACCTACGCAGACACGCTCTCACGGTTGTGAATGGATGCTGATAATGGCACCTCAAATACCATTTGCCATATATTATTAGGTGGATTGCGGTGTATAGTTGTAGATTTGGACTATACTGGAGCTAGAATTGTCCACTGGCGTCGCTAACGATGCGGTCGTAGGTATAACGCAATTATGAACGCTGATGCTAATCATGATCCTTCTTTCTGACGAAATTATCCATTGTTTCCCCAAATCAGCTTACAGACGGTGGAGATAGATCTTTCAACAAGACCATCATGAGCTCATTCTCCCAAACCTTAAACAAGTCGAGCATATTCGTAGTCTTTAGAGTAAGAGGACAGCGATTTTCCAACATTAAAATTCTGTAGTGTATGCTTAACGCAGGACAGGGAGTGGCAGAATAGTGTCTAACACTTCGCAGTGTGCGATGGAAGCGCAGATAGAACTTTAAGTCCCGTCGACGATGGGGTGGTTGGAAACGGAGAGCAAGTTCGGTTCGGGAAGAAGATGGGTTGTGTCATTTTTTGGGGCATTATTCCAACGTTTGTCTTATTTTCGGAAACACGGAAAATCTATGTCTGTACGGACGGTTGTAGATATGAACCGCTCTCCTCGCCAGTACGAGCCTAAAGTCTTAATAATGCTCTATCTCTCTCGTTTCCACAAGTACTTTAGCAGAACGTGGAACACCTTGGTGAATGTTTCAGTATATTCCTACCTCGTTTCCATGTGTTATCTGTTTTGCAAGGCTACATTAAATGTTGGTTGCCGAGATACCTCAAGTTACCGTCTATGAACCTCTGTGCACCTCAGTGCCTAGAATCAGGCATACGTATCAGTCGATGGTCCAGCCTGCAATACATGTTACTGATAAGTACCGTTACCGTTACCAACCTCAACAGCTACTAACTGAAATTTAGGTCTCGAAATCAAACTATACGACTTGTTTATTATATGGCTTAGTACCATGTGTCTAAAAATTATCGTTAAATCAGGGAAAAATCATAAATTATTCCTATTAATAGTTATAAGCTGCAGCTAGCTAGCTATTGCACAAGCTGAGGAACATACGATTGTTAGGATAAGACTTCGCAGGTAATCTATTGACACTATTCCAGTTCGCAGCATTTTCGTTCATGTGCATGTTGTAAAAAACTTTCATTCGGATTATGGGGTACGCCACTAAAATCGCTCGATAGCAACCCAAGCAACTAACTAGTCAGAAATACAAAGACTTCACTTTCTAATAGTTGCGGGAATATGATGTTTCCACTTACGCATCTCACTGTTCAGCAACAATCTTAATACAAACCTTGATGTAGCCTACAAAAGGTCTCTCATAGGTAATTACTTGTAACAAGCACGTGAAATGCTTTCCCGAATCTCTATATTAACCCATCATAAGAGACGCTGGTGCTCCTACAGCCTCACTGTGTCGGGGTTAGCGACCGTAAGCAGGCGACTCCGGTCGTAAACAGAGGCTCGCGGTTTGCTGCGTTGCGGGTCTGCCTAACCGCAGGTGCGAACACTGTCACTCTTGTCGGTCAGTGGGTCACAGAGAGCGCGAGTTGCAGTGGCAGGAACGAGCCGAAAAGATTTACGTACCTGCGGTTAGTTTCTATACGTGTAACAAATTTACTAGACCCACAATGTCATTTCAGGGATGAGCAACATGTACAGCAAAGATAAACTGTCAAAACTGGCGTAAAACTCCTTAGAGAGCAGGTGCTGTCCATCTTACCACATTTATAGTTGAGGCACCTCTGCCGAAATCGAATTGCGATGACAAATTAAATTCGACTCATTTCGTTATATTTTTGAAATGTCGCTAAAAACTTCTTCCCTAAAGAGAGGTGTGTGGCACACACGACAATTCAACATGTGCGAAAGTCGACGTTGTTCTTTAGTTATATTTATCCTATAACTTAATAACTATATCGTTTGACTAGGCATTTACTTGTTACAGAAGCGTTTTGTTTGTTCCGAGCTATACCTAGGGACCGAGGGAAGTGGCATAGTTGCTGAAACTCCTAAGTGTTTGAAATACACTTACGGTCAGTCAGTGTTAATTTTCCGCTGATTTTCTTAGATTTCTACAGAAGTATGTCACGACGATTGTTTCGAATTGCTTTCTTCATCCTCCCCCAGTATGAGCTCGTATTTTGTCTCTAATGACGTTATGAGCTGGCCAGACAAAACATTCGTCACCCCACCTAAGAGAGAACACTAGAGACCTGTAGAAGGTGTTTTACTGGTAACAAGCGGTCCTGTCACGGTCCAACATTGAAGTAAAAGTGGTAGACCCCAAACGGTGTTTCGAATACGTGGAAACAGTGCAATAAGATGGGTCGGCGTGAAGGCATGGAAGAAGAGAAGAAAGATGGTAGCATGTTTGATAGTGCCCATGAACCAAGGGTAAATAAAGTTCTCCGATTTATTTGGGTAGCAATGGAATCTGTGCGACTCGTCTACAAGGAGTGGTGTACTAGTCGAAGGCATGTAACATGGCGCAGAACTGTCCTAACCGACAGAGACCGGAAACGAGTGTTACCCCTCGTCAATGACTTTTCAAAGCCGACAAAAATTTTGCTCTAAGTGAATGCAAGTCCATCTCAACCAGTTTGCCAAAGAACATTGCGACAGGAACTGTATACAACGGACATTTGGAGTCGAGTACCTCGCAAAAGGATACTGCTCGCACTGGCATATAAGGTTACAATTTTCAGTAGTTCAAAAAAACACAGAAATTGTACTGCAGCTGACTGGACGCATGCATTGTGGTGGGGCATCACAGTTTTTCCTCTCGTCAAATTATGTAAGGAGCTGATTGCACAGCCGGCCCAAGAAGGCGTTTAAATCGCCGCGTGTGGGTGGTGGCTGGAGGTGATTTGGTCCATTCATTCAGGTTACGGTGAATATAAACCACCATGTTTTTTCAATGTTCTCGGTGAGCACTGATCCTTTTCTTCTACACCTTCACGAAGACTCTTCCAAGATGGCAACAACAGTATGACGATCACTCAGACACCATATCGCATCTCCACTAATTCACTATTTCAGCCGATTCCAACCATAGAGAAACTGTCTGAGCAACGTGTGAAAGGCATCAAGCCGGCTGCTGTGGCCGAGCGGTTCTAGGCGCTTCAGTACGGAACCAGGCGGCTGCCAAGGTCGCAGTTTCGAATCCTGCCTCGGGCATGGATGTGGGTGATGTCCTTAGGATAGTTAGGTTTAAGTAGTAGCGGACTGATGACCTCAGATGTTAAGTCCCTTAATGCTTAGAGCCATTTCTGAAAGGCATCAATCAATATCTCCCCAATTTAGTAGCTCTACGGGATCTAATCATCAATCAGTGGCTACAGCTGGATATGGCAAACCTGAAGAATTTTGTAAACCCCCGTCGTGACCGAAATGTGGCCATTTTCAAGACCTGAGCTATTGATTTATCAGTCTCCGGTCCATCAGTCTCTCGGTGGACCTACACTGACCAAAAAAACTGCAACACCAAAACATAATTAAAGTAGAGTGATGAAATTTCTGGAATTTATTTGTCTAGGTAACATATTTAAGTGATTAACATAGCAAGATCACAGGTTAATGCAAGCGTGAGATAAGCCGTTGCAAATGTGAAATGCTGGTGCATTAATAACCGGCGTCACCGCCAGAATTGATACAAACGTACAAGCATTGTGTTTTAGAGGTGGCGGTTGTCAGTTTGTGGGATGGAGTTCGAAGCCTGTTAGACTTGATCTGTCAATACAGGTATGGTTAATGCTGTTTGCGGATGACACTGGAGTTGTCGTACGTTGATGTCCTATATGTGCTCGATTGGAGAGAGATCTCGTGACCGAGCGGTGCATGTCAGCATGTTGACACTCTGTAGAGCATGTTGGGTTATAACAGCAGTATGGGGGCGAACGTAATCCTGTTGGAAAACACCCTTGGAACACTGTTCGTGATTGGCAACACAATAGGTTGAATCACCCGACTGATGTTCAAATTTGCAGTCAGGGTGCGTGGAACAAACACCAGAGTGCTCCTGCTGTCATACGAAATCGTACCGCAGACCCTTACTCCAGGTGTTGGTCCAGTGTGTAGCACGCAGACAGGTTGGTTGTACGCCTTCAACTAGCCTCCTTTTAACCAACACAGGGCCATCACTGGCATGGAAGATGAACGGACATTCATCAGAAAACATAACAGGCCTCCATTCTTCTCTCCGATGAGCTCTCGCTCGACACTACTGAAGTCGCAAACGACGGTGGTTTAGGACCAATAGAATTCACGCTATAGGCCGTCTGACCAGGAACTGTCTTTGAAGTAATCTATTTCTACTAGTTCGTTGTGTCACATCGGTTCCAACTGCTGCTGAAATGGCTGCTGCAGATGCAGTACGATATGCCAGAGCCATACGGCGACCACGATGGTCTTCTGCCCTCTTGGTAGTGCCAAGTGGCCGTCTGGAGGGGGTGTCACGTTGAAACATACGTCTAGTTACTGGTGATTCACGGTCCTAACAGAACAGGCGAACAGTCCTCGAGTCGACAATACTTCAGTTTGTCAGGAAATTCACACTAGAAGCTGTGTTTTACTGGTGCGTTTCCTGACTCTCTTCGAGTCACCACCGAGGAACATTAAGAGTTAAATCTACAGTACGTCTCTGTGAGTGTACCCCTGTTCGGAACATGAGCCTAAGAAGATCGTCCAACGAAACCACGACGGAAAATGCTGAACGCAATGTCTTTAGTTTTAACTTAAGTGAAAGTCGAGGGCTATGGTGGAAAGTTATGACACATGCAGCGCCACTGTGTTTTAATAAAATGAGTAATGAACTGACAAGTGACCAAGACTTGTCACTAGTTCGGAGTACTTTAGGAAAGTCTTATATAACATAAATTCTGAAACGAACTCAACAGTATTAGGGTTTTTCTTTTTAAGCTGAAGGTTCAGTAAACATGCTGCTCGTTTCGCTCTTTCAGTGCAAAATTTAACGTCTTTCGTTAAGAGCAGGTACAAACTTTTTCAAATATAACTTTCATCAAAATATTCCACAAGGAATATCACTTGTTATGCGAATATATATTCTATATTTCAGACTGGGATAGGTCTAAATATCTTTGGAACATTTTAAGATTTTAATTTTAACTCTGTCTGTATCAATGATTCAGCACTCTTATACACGGCACAATGTTGTGTATATGCTTTTGACGTAAAGTAGATGGCCTTTGTTGATGACAGCTTTCCCTTATCCGTATATAAAACACGGATCTGACAATCTCACGGGTATCAACTCACGCTAAATTCTACAGACTTCTTTCTGGTAAAGATCTAATCTTTAGTTAACAGAAAACAGTAACTAGTTGTCAAATGCGTGTATTCCTAAACATCTGTACCCAACTGCTTCTATACGACCTACACCAAACACTTTCTTCACACATTAATCACTGGCAGCGTCTGAAGAAAAAGCTTGTAGAAACATTAATAGCCTGTTTTTCTGTTATAACAAACGAAACCATGAAATAAATATTTTTGTTTTTCGACTTTCTTAAATTCACACTTCATAGCATTTACTTTCTTTAAGAACATTTACATTTGCATGAACCCCTATTCGCAGTCTCCGTCGACTCGGAGGCAGTGCATTAGAACCCTGTTAACGGAAAATATTTATACATCTCAGGTGGCAACGGACCGTATTCCGCTGCATAATTTCTTATGGGGTGAAGATGTATGACGCGTTACGCTCAGCTGTCCCTGTGGTGCCACATTAAAGAAATGATTGAAATGAGTGGGCTATCTTCCAGCGCCGGGACTCCACGTTCACAAGCCTTTCACACACACGGCAATGAATTGCACAATCTCATACCATTATCATCTACATGATACTGGCGTCCACTGCCTTGCTAGATAAAGCACACGAAAACTCCGATGCGTTGATTGCTTTTGGAAAAATGAATTCATATTAGGAAGAGTGCTAGGTAGACCAATAGAAAAAAAAGCATCGAAATGAAACCACGCAGAACACCTACTGACGAAGGCACGTAATGACTGTTTCAGACGCTGCTGGCCTTGTGCTGCCTCCTGGCGTCGTCCGCTGAAGTCTTCGGGTACGGCAGCAGACGCCTCGTACGCAGAGATGGTGAGTACATACAGAATATAAGTCTGTAGGTTCCCGTGGCCGTTGTCATTTACGGTAAAACTTTGTGCGTTGTTAGACAATGTCACATTCTTCTTCAAATAGTTCTGGCCACTGACTGAACAATACTTGTTGCATGCTTGAACAAACATGACGACTAAGCCTGCGAATAGGAATACGAAAAGTGAAGGTTCAAGCTGTATTCATTAGATCATCAGATGGATTGTTCTTATGGTCCACAGAAGCACAAAAAAATGTCGATAGGTGTGTATGTTCTACAGTGCTGTTTTACTGATTCTGCTGCATAGCTAGAGATCAATCCGCGAACTGTTATAGGAACTCTGCCTGCCTAACGTTATCTGTCTAAATCGTCAAACTATGATGAGAACTGTAAGAGTTTGACATGAACTGTAGATCTTATACATCATATTAGTGAAGTTCGCGTTGAAAACTCTGGCGTCGTTAGGGAGGAAAAGACAACTGTAAAGGGTATTCATATGGGAAAAACTCTGATATAGGTCCACTAAATGTCACCATTGGTACCTACAGTTAAACGAAACGTGGGTGTTTCTAAATTGTAAGTGTCCATGTTGCAGAAAGGCATCAGGATTCTCAGTATCACGGTTCTGTAGGTAAAAAATGTCAGAAATAATCTAAAACGCCTTATTCTCAGAAGTTGAAAGGTTTCAGACGAACACTGTCAAATGTGACAGCATCTCGTTAAGAGGTACCTGCTCTGTACTGGGTTTCTTTTCCCATTGGCTTTCTCATTTAGTGAGGTATCGTCATTGTGTACCAGCCATAACGCGAATTTTTAACTTTTGTTTGAATACATACGAGAAGCTTAATAAGTACGAGACATTGTTCCGTGTGGGTATCACAGTTAAGTTAAAATTAGAAGTTTATGTCATTTTAGGAAATTTGTAGTAAACACTGCTGAAGGAGCGGTGACGGTGCACGACGAAGTAGGTCACGTTTGAGGGACTGGTTATGGCGAGAAACTTTTTAACCAAGGTCCCAAGATATTTTCTTGACTGAAACTTTCACTCCACATTGGAACGTGTGCTATAGATGAGACACTAGAAAGATACACTAATGAGCCAAAAAATTATGACCACTTGTTTAATACCGTGCTGGTCCACTTTTAAAACACAGTACAGCAGCGACTGTGCTTGGCAGGAATTCTAAAGTCCCTGATGGGTTTCCTGAAGTATATGCCACCAGATTTCAATTCACACGTCACAAAACTACGTGGCGGTGGTTTGTGAGCACGCAGCTGGCGCCCAATAGATGTTCCAGTGAGTACAGATCAGGGGCATTTTCTGGCCAAGGCATCAGTATGAGTTCACGATCATGCTCCTCAAACCATTGCAGCACAATTCTGGCCTTGTGTTGCGGAGTGTTGCCCTTCCGGAACACGTCATCGCAATCAGAAAAGGTGTTCCCAATAATGTTCACGTAGATGACTGCTGTCGCGGTGTCGTCGAGTACAAGCACAGGTCCCACAGAAGCCCAGCTTAATGCACCCCAAGAAAAATTCTGCTGACACCGTTCTGCATCTGTGGCATGGTGCACGTTTCAAGCAGCCACTGGCCTGGATGACGGCGTGTAAGGACCCAACCATCGACCTGATGTAACAAGAAATGGGATTCGCTCGACAAGCGACACGTTTCTTTCTACCTGAAACTCAGTGATGCCGTCCCCACTGCATTTGTAACTGACGATGTCGTTGGATTAACATAGGTACGCGAAGAGGTAGTGTGATGTGCAGCTACGTGTTCAACAATGACCTTCGATCGAAATGCTCCGAAACACTTGTGCCTGTACCAGCATTGTACGCTGTCGACAGATCTGCCTCAGATCACTGCCTATTCTGGACTACACAGCGGGGGATGCTCAGACCGCTACGATTTGTGATGAGACATGTACGTCGAATACCACAAAGCCTGCTCGTTATTTCGCCAACTATCGACCACTCTCCATGGGTGCTCACGACAGTAGTATGCGAAAAACCGACCAGCTAAGCAGTTTCAGAGATTCTCATTTCCACCCGCAGCGCCACAACAATGCGCCCTTTGTCAAAAACGCTTATATCAGTGGATTTCAGCATTTATGGCCCGTCCCCTCGGTGTAATGACTGCCCGTTTGTCTCTCTCCCGCATACATTCTTTCCTAGTAAGGTGTCCGCAACACTACCAGGAGGCACTCATCCTCGAGGTGGGCATAATGTTTTGGCTCATCATTGTATCTCTGTGAAGTTTAGAACGCTGGGAAGACGTACTGGCTGACCGAATCTGTGATCTGTCTCGTATGTCCAGCCTGGGAAGCAGCACTGCCAACCAGAGATGTCGATTCGATGCCAAGTACACAGCTTTATCCAGTGATGAATTTCCTAATCCACCTTAGCTTCCAGTGTGAAAAGGAGGCAGATCTCAATATTCTTACCTTAAATTTCAGCTTGAACACTGGATGCTGAAGTAATTTCGTGGAGGGATAAACATTATTTGGTTCCTTTTTTTCAGCTCGCAGCTAGCAAATTTTAAAAGCAGAAGTCGAGAAATTATGTAAGCCTTGTTCCCGTAATTGTGACCAACTGAAGTCGTGTGTTCACTTATTTCTCTTTCGGAAGTATAGCTCTACAGCCGAGAATTTTCAATAACGCACTTACTCGCATCTCATATTGCCCTTACTTTGTTCAAGATAAAACTCTGCACATTGTCACAGTGAAATTCCTCTTTAGATAATTCCCGAAAGGAAGTGCCTGGCGCTTACGCAGTGCGACGCAGCTGTCTGCGATCGCTATCAGCAAAGAAAGCAAGTGCGTAACCACGCCAGTTAGCGCGCTGTGCAGGCGCTGCCGATAACGCGGGAGAAAGCAACGAGAAAGTACCCGCATGTGTTGTCTCCATGGCGTCGTGCGCTGGTGCGCCTGCAAACTCCAGTAGCGGCGGCAGTAGCTGCAAACAGTGCATCTATGTGTTCACATAGACGTTTTAAAACATCTAGAAATGATATCAGGAGGCAGACACCAAATATACCCTTTATTTTCAAACAAGTTCATAGCTTACTCGATAAAATTATATACAGGTAGTAATAACAATCTTAAACGTGTCTGCACAAGATTTGAACTTCTACAAATATGTATATTACATTCCTGAAGATCCTAATATGTGAGTTTTGTGTAGCCAAGAAAGAAAATCTTTAGCCACAGTCACGTCACTCCATTTACTCTTTCCGAGCTACAAAGTGATACTAGTATCGGGGTTCCAACATAAACACAAGAAAGTTGGTGTTGTCGACTCAGCTGATGTGGTACCTAACACAGTTTGTGAATTACTTCTGTTCGATTTACAACCTAAAGTTACGTGAGAGACATGTGAGGAAATAAGGCTTTTGCTGACATAACAAACAAAGACGGGAGTCACAGAATACCTGCTTACACGTGTTTCCATAGAATTATCGCGCCTTTTAAGCCAACTCCTGTATTGAATCTGCAAGCATATGCAGCCTCCTTTCCTTGCTGCTGTCGATAACATCTTCCATAAATATTTGAGGCTCTTATGAAGCCTTGTAGTCGTGCATTGAAGTATGAAGATTAACTTGTAACCAATCATATTACAATTTCATAATTTGTTTGCGATGAATCTGCCTCAGTGCTAGAACACACCTTCAGTTTTTCGATTATGTGTCTTCTTTATGTGCGTCTTTGTGTGCCCAACCTCACGGCCCCTGTCTCCACACACACACACACACACACACAGTATTTCACTTTATTACCATTACAGAGCAAGACATCGGTGGAACAAGTTATCGGGCCGCATTCTTTTGGTTTACGCTTTTCTACTTCCATTGCTCTTTTTCACAAAGGTTTGCATTTTATTTCACTGGTTCCACAAACAGCTGCAGAGTTTCACTTTACATGATGGTATACAGATTTTGTCCTTATCATGTGATGATCAAGTTACCGTGCAGCATTCCTGCAACACTGACCTTCTTCGTGTGAAATGAAAATGAGACAGATGGAAAAAGTAAGTAAATTGTTTGTTATTTCGAAAGTAATAGCAATAACCATTAATACCTTATCCCACTTCGTTGTCTACGGAAACATAATTGTACCCAGGCGTGCCCTCTTCGTACGAACCTAATCGACGGCCACGAAAGTCTTTCTTCAGGATTCCAAAGATATGGAAATCGCGTGGGAAGGGACTGGGACTGAATGGAGGTAACGGCTTCGCAGTGAAGCTTCTCTAGCGTACTCGAAACAACGTTGACAATATGTGGGCAATATGTGGGCGGGCCCAAAATGCGCAGAATTTTCATTGGGAAGCCTTATACATCCTGTATAGTCCTGATCCCTCCCTATGCGTTTCACACATTCTTGGAGCCCTGAGGAAAGACGCTCGTGGCTGCTGATTTGCTTCGGTCGAAGACGTGCACGCCTTGGTGCAGTTATGGTTCCGTAGACAAGCGCAAACATTTTTCCATGAAGGCACTGATTTCCTTGCCTCCAGTGGTATAAATGTATGTATTAACATTTATGATCATTACTTCTGAGATAGTAAACAATTTACTTACTTTTCTCCATTTTTCTTGTTTTCGTTTTACTGTCCCTTGTATTTTGAAATAATGTGAACAGGTTTCCAAGATATTGTTTCAGTTAATTTGTTGCGTAAGAGTCCGACTTGCGAAATACACACCCTAGATTAATACAAAAAGTGTCTTACTGTAATTGTAATTGATAGGTTACAACATTCGTTCATTTTTTTAACATTATTCTGTGCGCCCATGTTGTATTGGACTTAAGTGTAGCCACGCGGGATAGCCACGCGGTCTCAGGTGACTTGCCACGGTTCGCGCGGCTCCCCCTGTCGGAGGTTCGACTCCTCCCTTGGGCATGGGTGTATGTGTTGTCCTTAGCATAGGTTAGTTTAAGTTAGGTTAAGTGGTGTGTAAGCCTAGGGACCGATGACCTTAGCAGTTTGGTACCACAGGAACTTACCACCACTACCACTACTTAAGTGTAGTGTGTTACGTGAGCTTGGAGCAAGACACTTGAATATTTCGGATAAATCCTCTTCTAGCCATCATAATGAGATTTCCCTAGTTTTTCGCAAACAGCTTCAAGTGAATTCCTTTCGGTTTCTTTAGAGACGAGAGAGCTTGATTAGTTTCTCAGAATCTTCCATCTTGTCTTCTCTTAATATAAAGCTTGCAATTTTTGTATAAAGCTAAACGTGCACAAAAAAGAAATCACATTCTGGTGATATTTATCTTGTGGGACCAGTCGGAATGATTTATGCACGTTTGCCATTGCCAGTTTTCATCTATTGCTCTTCGGTCCACAGCGCCACTGACGAGCTACGGAGCACCTTCCCGGCCGTCCTCCATGTACGGAGCTCCTTCTGCAGGTGGTGGCGGCGGCGGCGGCTTCGGCGGAGGTGGCGGTGGTTTTGGAGGCGGAGGATTTGGGGGCGGTGGCTTCGGAGGCGGTGGATTTGGTGGAGGAGGCGGGAAACCGTCGAGCAGCTATGGAGCACCCGCCGGGCCTTCCCGGCCATCCAGCATGTACGGTGCACCATCATTTGGAGGAGGAGGAGGAGGCTTTGGTAACGGTGGTGGACGCGGGAAAAGCCACGGGGGATTCGGCGGTGGAGGCGGAGGCGGAGGTGGAGGCGGAAAGTCTCGCCCGTCGAGCAGCTACGGTGCTCCGTCTTCTGGCGGCGGTTCCTTCGGCGGCGGATCCTTTGGAGGTGGATCTTTCGGAGGTGGTTCTTTTGGCGGTGGATCGATAGCTTCTGCTCCCTCATCTAGCTATGGTGCACCCTCGTCAGGTGGTGGCTCTTTCGGGGGCGGATCCTTTGGTGGTGGCGGTGGATCATTCGGCGGTGGTAGCGGCGGCGGATTTGCTTCTGCGCCATCGTCTAGCTATGGAGCACCGTCATCGGGAGGTGGATCATTTGGCGGCGGTGGAGGAGGAGGAAGCCTATCATCCAGCTATGGAGCACCCTCAGCTGGTGGCGGATCTTTTGGAGGTGGATCTTTCGGAGGTGGATCTTTCGGAGGCGGTGGAGGAGGAGGCAGCCTATCATCCAGCTATGGAGCACCCTCAGCTGGTGGCGGATCATTCGGCGGCGGTGGGTCTTTTGGAGGCGGCGGTGCATCCTTTGGATCGTCACTATCGTCTAGCTACAGTGCTCCTGCCAAGACCCCGTCATCAAGCTATGGAGCTCCTTCATCTGGAGGTGGATCATTTGGCGGCGGTGGTGGATCGTTTGGCGGAGGTGGTGGATCATTTGGCGGTGGTAGTTTTGGATCTGCTCCATCATCCAGTTATGGTGCACCATCCTTGGGCTCGGGTTCATCATCTTCCAGTTTCTCGTCGTCATTCTCTAGTAGTGGTGGCGGCGGCGGCCTTTCTTCTAGTTATGGTGCACCTTCCTTTGGCAGTGGAGGTGGAGGCGCTGGTGGGTACAGTGGTGGTGGAGGAGGGTACAGCGGAGGTAATGGAGGTGGCGGCGGGTACAGCAGCGGTGGTGGTGGAGGACACGGAGGTGGAGGCGGAGGATACAGCAACGGAGGAGGTGGAGGATACAGCAGTGGTGGCGGCGGAGGATACAGCAGTGGTGGCGGTGGAGGGTACAGCAATGGTGGTGGCGGAGGATACAGTGGAGGTGGCGGCGGAGGTTACAGCGGAGGCGGCGGTGGAGGCGGACATGGTGGAGGAAGTGGAGGTGGAGGCCAGGCGTATGCCAGCAATGGGGGATATGTCTACTAGAATCCAGTCTCAACTGGTAGCCGCCTCTTTGCCATTCCGATTGCGCTTCTTTGAAGAGTGTTCAGCCTCCATTTTTGCCATAATAGGAAGCTGCCTTATTATCATGAGCGTTGAGGAATGATTGTTGATCTAATCGCCATGTCTTAAGCAATGCGTTTCCTGACAATATGCATGGTACCTGTATGCTCCCCGTTACATATAAGAATTCGGCTATGTTTCCTTTAAAAAAGCTTACCCTTTACTTGTAATTTCTGCGAAGGTACCATTTTCATATTCAGCTGGGCCAAAAACGAAACAGCTGGAATTTTGCTTATTTTTTTCCCTCTGATAATAAAATATCATTTTATTACAGTCTTCTACCATCCTGCACGGAAGTGAGACAAGTACAAAGGAGGGAGACTGGTAACTGTTTAAGTGTTATTTATATATCTCCAAAGATTTTTCACAGTGTAATGTTCTGAAGACAACAGAAGCTTAGCTTCGTGTCTGTAGCAATCCAAACCGATGTTTTCTCAGTTGAAATTGTCTTGCGTAGGCTCCAATACGAGACGTAGTTCTGAAAACAGAATAGCGTACTGTTCACCAGCCAGCTCTCTGGACTGCTTCAGTCTCATGACTTTGAGCATTTGTAGTCCGAAGCACGAATAAGTTATTGGAAGTATGGCGCTAAATAATCGGTTGTTACCTTAGAGAAACGACAGCAAGTCATTACAGCCTGAGGTAGTGCTACGTGTTTTCTCTTTAAAAAATAGAAACAAAGTTTTTATCAGCTGAAATTTTCAAAATCGTTTCAGCTAAAGGTAAAGAGCTGTTCGTTTCTCCAAGTAACAACTGAGCGATAAATAGAAAAAAAGTTAGTGTAGCCATGACTGTTATTTTATGTATTTTGTACTTTTTATATATAAACACATCCATTTTTATGAGAAAAATAAAAAGATAAATATTTTGTACAATGCTGTGTTTTTTAACATTAATATAATACGACAGTATCCGAGAATACGTGGGCAGTTTTTTAATTCTTTTTGAGAAGACTATCACAAAAGTAAAAACAGGAAGAAGAGGAGAATTCTTATTTCACATTATCTGCTAATGTCATTATACCAACAACAGAATTCGGTGCTTGCACATGTTATGGCCATATCTGTACCTCCTACTTGCTACTGGACGCCTGGCAGCACGTATCCCGCAACGTGAAGTAGGATGCCACGACCTACGAACGCCACCTCAGCCCTATCGGCCGTTTGCGGATAACCTGCTGCCCTGTGCAATTGTTCGTGTGCGGCGGTTGTGCTAGCTACTGCACACCTATGTCGCTTGCTTTAGTCCCGGACTCAATTCTGCAGTTATGAGGCAGGCTTCTACCGCGACTGCTACTCGCAATATGGCTACTGCTGTCTCCTCTCACAGTTCCCTTATGCTGTATTTCTTGTTACAGAGCTACGAATATATCCATAAGGTTTCATTCTGGTGTACTACAAAGTCCTACGACAGTGGACACTGCAAAACCACTGTTTACAAACATCAAGCTCTTATATCTATCACGCATCCGTTCCTTTGCATTATAACGTTTTCTCAAATTTTGCCGTTTAATTTGTTCTGCGTTCATCCTATCTTCCATTGTGTTCTAAAAATAACAAAATAATAAGACGTTTCTCTCTCTACATTACTTTCGCTCTAGCAAATAACGGGAAATGACAAGCAGTGATCAGTCAGTTACAGGGGCAAAATGATGTTATGACGTTCTCCTTGCACGTACTGTTGTTTTGATTACTAAGGTGTCTATGAGGGCAGTAACATCACCCAGAGTGTAAGGTAAAACATGTGCTTAGGGGCAGCCATTTAATCACAAGGAGATTATCGCGTGGCTGTAACCTACACGGGCGTTCAATCTGCAGCTTTCAAAGTACATTAGATGCACGAAGTTGTCGCTATTGCTATCTCCAAGCTATTCCCGGGAAATTACGTTTCTTGTTACGACTGCCAGCACCTGTGTATCAGGCCAAATTCTTGTGCGTACCGTAAGACGTTGCTCTTCGGTAACAGACAAACACACTCGTGCACTCTAACAAAACCAACACTCTGTCTAAATAGTCATGTTCTCCTAAGCTCTAACAACTCATAAATCTTCAGCAACAAACCGCCTGCAGTAGAAATAACATGTAACAGTAAATAGAGAACTCTTTACAGAAACTCCATCTCGCGCAGCCAGATTCGTCTTTAGGCAAACTATCTGCAACAAAACATCTGGCATACGCATTATCTCTTATAAACCTCTCAACCTGAACACTGATATATTCCTGAACATTATTTTACTTTATAACAGAACCACAGTCAAGTGAAAATCTACACACTTTAATTGCTCGGAGAGTAACAACATTGACAAAACACATCGAGAGATCGTAAAACGTCAGGGCTTTTTTAAATAACCTGTGATATTTGATAATATTGCTGTATGAATCGATTGTCGCTGTCGCGGGCTGCACCATCATTTTTGGACCCGGAAATGCTGCACCCTAATGTCCCGTAATAGATAGTCTCTTTCTAAAACTGCATTTCACTGAGTAATGGTTCTAATAAGTGTCTGGGCCTTTAATCAAAGTTAATGAGGTGTATTTTATTCTCTGTCATTAATTTTCGATTCAGAACCTTTCGTAGTACTTGAAAAATGGCAATCTGATACAGTGAAATCCTTCAAGGCAGCCCACGAAGCACAGTTAATACGTGTACAAATATTTTTTTTCCCTTAAGGAGCACTTTAACTAACAAGACAACATTATTATATCAGGCAATAGATACAGTTGACACACCATATTAAATTTCTTTTTTTTTTTTTTAACAACTACTCCACATACAATAATTCTAGAATACACAGAAGCTCGTAAAGACATCCATATTCACAACAGCAAATGAAATATAAACGTTCGTATTATTAATTATAGCCTTTAACAACACTCAGCCTAGTATTCAGAATAGACATCCAATGTTTACAACAAAAATAAAACATCCACATTAACAAGTGGAGTGCCGGCCGCAGCAGACACGCGTGGACTCCGGGGCGCTACAGTCGGGCACAGCATTTCTCAGCTGTCGGCTGCACGCTGCACAGCCGACCGCTCTGCTCTCGGGAATGTCGTGTCAAGAACTCAATAACTGCTGTTTATCGGTCAAGAAAATGACAGAAAAGTTTTGTACAGGTTGGGAGTTGTGGCAAGAAACAACAGACGAAGTTAATTAGGAAATGCGTTTTGGAGGTTGTCAAGCCTTTGAATAATTCTCGACGAAACCGTTTACAAAACCTGGACGATATAACACCGTCCTTACTGCACCTTTCAGTTCGGCGACAGTTGTGCAACATCAGCTAATAGTAAGGGCCCAGATTTTTTTTGTACGTATTTATTAGTTTCTTCATTTTCTAGTTCTTCTTCTTGTGTCTTAGCAATTACTGTTAACTTTCACTGCTTTAACATTTTCACTTTATGCGTACGAGAGTGACAAGGGCATGCAGCTGAATATCTCACCAGGTACAGAATACATTCTTATCGCTTTATTTCGTCCATCTTATACCTGAAAGCTACTTAAATTGCAATAGAGCTTTTCAGTTGAGAAACAGCACGTTTCTAAAATATGATAACGAAAATAGCAAAAACTTTATGTTTGACTGGTTTGATGCTGTCCTCAAACTCCACCTATATAATACTAATCTTTTAATATTTAAGCACCGACTATAACATCTTCAATAATCTCTTTGACATATTCCATTCTTTGCTTGTCACCATTACTCTGCTTGCAGTATTATAGTGTCTATTTATGGAGATCGTAGCAAGCTTTCCATTAACCTATAACTCCTGACAAGATTTCTTATGCGTTTCTTTAGTCTGTTATCCATTCAAGCACGTCTTCATTTCAAGTATTACCTGAGCGTTGAACTATCATGTTCAAAATAATAACTCTATGAATATTGTCAGACCCGTACGTGAAAGCATACTTAGCAACGAATGAACTTACAACATCTGACTAACATCACTATGAATTATTATAATTTGAATATTCGACATAAGAGGTGTATTTCTGACAAAAAGTTGCTTGATCTTGATGATCGATCGATATTTAGCCATTCGTTACAGGTAAAAGGATTCTTAACATACTCTATGTGGCAGTAGGAGTAGAAGAATTCATATTGCCAAAATGATGTGAACCACTCTCAGAAAGAAAAGAAATTCATTCTTAGCTATAAGCACAAACATGTTTTACAGCTATTACCAGTTTCACCTTTATGTCATCAGCAAAAACGGCAGGGGACAGCTTTTCAAGCAGACTTCCACAGCTGAACGTACGTGAGTTGTATGACTCCATACGGATCCAAAGCTACAGTAGGGCCGCCTTTGTGCCGATAACCGTGGAAATTGGTAAGAGCTCTAATTTTTTGATGAGACGGCAATTAAAAATAAAATTTATTCTTAATGCGTGGCAGTCACTGAAGCACTTGCAGTTTAAGTAGTCAGAGAGATTGTAGTTTAATACTCTGAGACCCGGCACTCTCTCATGGCAATCTTTATATTTTCCTGAAAGGTAGCCTCCATTAATTCTGACAACAGCACTTTAACGAACTTTTCCTGTACGTGTTAAATATGGTACGAAGAAATTTCACGTCTGACTGTTAGCAAGACTGGAACGAGAGAGAATCACTGGACCACATGGAGGAGACATTATTTGATTCGCGATATCGCCGGGAGACCGTAAAACAGCAGTCGATGCCTAAGTAGTTATTCTTTCTTTCAGCGAAGCAATTACGCCATGCACCGCTTTCAGTAGTTGGAGCCCGAGAGCAGGTGAGTCTGTACGAGTGACACAAGGAAGTGCCACGACGTGGTAGCTGGCTGCACTAAGTGGAGACTGAGTCAACGACACTGCGCTGCCCCGTAGTTAGCTGTCTGCTGCAGCGCAAAGCACACAGAGTCCCTGCCACTATGTGCAGCTCACTACTACAATTATATATATATATATATAATTCCTTTGTAATATCACACACAAAATATACGTTGTACACGGCTACACCGCGTTGTTACTGTAACAACACTAATACTGATGCTCCAGTATGAGGGTGGGTCGTATTGGTCGTTGCAAAATCATACTGATGGCGCTTACACGACAAACTACGCATCACAGCGCTGTACACGCTACGCGCTTCTTTTGTCTAATGGTGATGGTGTCTGCAGATAAACTCTGAAAAACTACTCTCAGCACCAGTAGATTTCCTAGGAGTTGTGAATAGCCGCGGGGCACTATGCTTCTGGCGTTGTGGTGCCTCCAATAAATATGGGACACGGGATACAACGAGTGATTCTCGTGGCTGTCAGATATCGGGAATAATTGGTACGAGAGTAAATGTAACATGCTAGCAGCCAGGTAAAGCCTGTTGTCGGGTACTGCACACATTACACGTCATTTATGTCAGAGAGTCCTAACCTTTCTCCAGAAACACGTCCAATTAGTCCTTGTGCTGTAAACAAGAAAGGGTGAAGCAGACTTAACGCCGTTCATTACATTCTTAACGGAATAGGGTGGGGTGAAGCAGAGGATTACTGGAAGAGGGCACAGAAGAGCACTCGGCGGCGTCCATCAAAGTGCGGAGGCAGAGAACGGGCTGCGACAACCATTGCTGCGGCGTGTCTGGAGGAGAGAGCTTTTGTGCTTCAGATCTGCAGAAACTTACCCGCATCCTGACACTTCCGAATTGAAAATGCTGGCTCGATTTCTGTAAACATTTAACGTTCTATATTGCTCTTGTTAAGTGTCTAAAAGAAGTGTGGCAGCACAGGGCACAGTGTTTCAGGAGGCATAGCCGATTGGGTATACTGAAAGTGGACACTTAACCCTGCAACTTAAATTTTATAAGTCTGCCGACTACTGAAATTATTCTGCGCTTAGTTCCATGGTGTGAATAAATAGTTCATAGATTCATATCGTTTTCTCATTTTCTAATAAAATTCAGTTCTTCTTATTTTTCGTAAAACTAACGTATCCAACAAAACTGGTCAGTGACGCCTCAGTTCTTCAAGGCTACAAAAGGAACACAGTTACTTTAAGTTCCTTTGGAGAAGCGCCAAGTGTCCTTTTCCGTTATAGCTTTCTGATTAACGAAACACGCTTTCTCCTCTATCATGCATCCATCGTAACTCCCACATAAATATCGGAGAGAAGCTTTTCAACCTAGATAGCCCTATTTCTGGAATTGAATCAAATACTGCTGACAATGTATAACTTCGGGAAAATTTAGAAAACAAAGTATTTCAGAAATAATATTTGATCGATCTGCAGTGCTTCTCAAAGCAGAACTTTTTCAGTGCTGAGTGACACTGTGTTTGCTGTTTGAACTACCACACATCTCTGGGTTTTGGTACTAAATAGAATTGTAGTACTGAACACGAAAAATATTCATACGGGCAAAGCTGAAAGGAAGTGTCATTGATAATAGATTCCTTTATACGCAAGAGGAAGATCACAGTCTCATGAATAAAGAGCAAGGACAGGAAAAGTTGTGCCTTTGAACGAGTAGATTAGATTTAATAATAGGTTGGTAGGTCCAGGGAATTCAGTAAAAGGGGCCTAGCGCAGTGCAGGAACATCCAAAAAGTTACCTGCAATGAGAAATCATTTGGAAGATACATCGTGTTCATAGGCTACTTGTAAACAATAGAAAAAAGTTGCAAATGTAATTCCCACTTAATACTTACAATGATGTGAGATTACTGTCGCAAGACAAAACTGACGAACTGGGGACATGGGCTGCTAGTGAAGAGAGAAGTGGAACATTTAAAAGCGGTGCTTGTTGCTGAGCATATGTGCCTATCAAGCGAATAATATTGTAATGAGACGTTTGTTTCGTTCGGCAAAAAGCTGTGCTGCCAAAGAGGCAGACAGCTACCACGGAAGCTTCCAAAGCTACTGTTACTCTTCACTTTATGTCAGATGGTATTCTTATATGGAGTGGATCCAGACATGAGTCACTGTCTTGTTTCAGCGGTAAGTAGAGACAGTTCAGCGATCGGGTACGTTTCTGCAGCAAATGTTATAGTTTGTAGTTGATTATAGAACGCTGTTTTGCTCGGTGTAGCGATATGAGATCTTCGAAAGGATGACGCTGGCGTTGACGTGAGTAGTCCCGTATAGCAGGGAGTGACAGGAAGGGCAGTGTTGTGCCTCCAGCTGAGCCACCAGCGCGCCGCGCAGCGTCGGCCGCCTCCGCCGCCTCCAGAGCTCCGCCCCAAGAGCGCCACCCGCGGAGTTCCGCCCACTTACAGCGTGGTCTGCCGCTGTTTGGTTGTGTCGGGCGCCCCAGCGCCCACGCCGCCTCCGCCCCCGCTGCCGACGGCTGCCCGCAGTCGCTCCACCTGCCAACATACCAATTCCGTCAGGCGCTCTCGGCCTGCTAAGCTCCAGTGAAAAGAAAGGAAACGTTGTTTACAATGAAGTAGAATTAATCGTCAGGTACAAATATCAGGAAGCTCATTTGTTGTTTTCATGCAATGGTATAGCCTGCTGGCCATTACAGTTGTAACGCAGGAAAAGACACCAAATAACAAAAATTTACATATTGTGTGTATTGAGTACGGTAGGAGCAATAGGTGATTAAACCTGTAGGTGGTTTGGGGGAGCGCAGGATGCGAAATGTAGTAGACAGATCTGCGACGTTGGGCTGCGACAATTGCGCTATCCTGGATACGCACCAAACAGAATTAAAGTTTGATGCCAAATACATCACTGCATGCTTCTTCAGCTCTTATGCGAGAGGTCATCAACATTTGTGGCTGGGGAGTGGTAGCATACCACTCTTTCGGCAACGGAAAATGTTGGTTAATACAGACGCCAAGAAAAAAGTCTTAATATTAGTGATGTGCTGCTTAACACTGTCACATGGATTAAATATCTAGGCGAAAATTTGAAAAGCTATATGAAAAGGAACGAGCACATGAGGTCGGTAGTGAGGGAAGGCAAATTGGTGTCTTCGATTAATTGGGAGAATTTTAGGAAAATAAAGCTCATCTTTAAAGGATACCATGTGTACAACACTAGCGCGATCCATTCTTGAGTGCTGCTCGAGTGAATACTCAGCAGCTAGCATTAGAGAGAGACATATAACGTGCTGCCAGATTTGTAACCCGTTGGTTCATCAACAGGCGACTATTACGGAGATGATTCGTGAACTCAAGTGAGAATCCATTAATGGGAGACGTCGTTCATTTCGCGAAATACTATTGAGGAACATAGTTTACACGTGTTGTTCAGGCGATCTAATGTTGCAGTTTATAATGTGTAAGGCAAAATCCGATGTGAAACAGTTTATTTCATGACCAGTTTCGAAAGTAACTAGGTGTCATCCTCAGATTCTCAGATATACAATATACGGATAGAATATCATTAATGTAGTGATCTGCTTGATCACACAGTAATTATACACATGGTACAAAATTATCTGAATAATAAACATTACATATCTTCCAGAAATACAATTACACATCAGTCTCGTCGACATACTGAGGAAGCGCTCCAATTATAATAATGCAGTTCCACATTGGTTTGTCAAATATGTAAAACTTGCTAAATGAAATATTCATAGCACCAATAAGGAATATAGGAGCAAAGACAGGTATATCAGTAAAGTTTATGCGCCGACTACAACCGAGGAAGATTGCTTTAGATCCCATGCTAAGAACCCATGGCGATCAAGCTTGAAACCACTTAACATGGGCTCTAAAACGCATCGGTTCAGTCTGATGTCGTCGATGCATAATCTTACTGATGGTGAAGCTGTAACCCAGCGTAGAGCCTGCGCCTACCGTCATGTATTTTTTATTTTCAAACATTAAAAAACATAAGATGTTTTCCCTGTTCCTCGGTAAGAGGAAGGACTCGCTCCCTGCTAATGAACGAAGGTAGACGCACGTTATTTTAGAGCGTAATCAGTGGTAGCCATTTTGGGTTGAGAGAATAAGTAAAAAAGTCTGTGTTTTTGATTTGTGTAGAAAAAATCATACATTGGTATTTCATTAGTGAAAAATTGAGTTATTATTCCAAACAGTATTGTAATATAGAAGAATTCAAGAAACCCACCTGTGTGCATCGGAGCTAACACGAAGATCCGGATACAAAAGGGATGATGAACACGGTCAAGATTTTGTTGATGGATACGACGATCGGACATAGTATTATTAATTGGTAAGCATAAATCTACAGCACGAGAAAGACTATTTCGTCCATGCAGAACTAATATGAACGAATATGAACCCATTTACAGGCATAGCCCAACTTCTTGTGCTTGTCCGAGCGCCGAAACATTAATCTCATTATTTCCATATATCCAAACATTTATTATATATATTTTTATTATATTGTAAACAGGAGTAGTAGTGGTAGGAGGTACGCTCCGCCATGCATCGTATCGTTGCTTGCGGAAAACGTTTGTCGATGTGGATGTAGATGAATCCCTAACTACCTACTTTCAGTGGTTAAGAGATCTTTAGAAGCTGGTAGCCTTGACAACAGTCGAATGCTCCTTGCATCAACATGGGTCAGGACAGAACGGGAAACATGTGCTCTCGTCTTTTTGCAAGACAATCTTACGGACCTCGAAGCTAGGCTGCTCCCAAAAACGTTAACCCACAGATGACTGTGCTTTGTACGCAGTGCCACACCGTACTATTAGGCAAGCTGCTGGGCTCGAATGAAATTGGTGAATGCAACCCGGCAACGTTCGTCTTCCTCGGAGCATCCACACATGGATATTTCCATCCGACTCGTCGCAAGGCGTGTGTGGGACCTTAGAGCACACCCGGAGTTCAACTTCCCAGCAAGAAAAACGCAGACTTTCCTATCAGGCACACATCTACAGTACATTCAATAAAGTAACCGTGAAATAGTGGCAGAAAATGAAGCAATATCGGATAACTATACAGGGCAGTCATGTCACACAACTACAATTAAAAAGTACACATGAAGTAACCTCGGTCATTCAAGACGAAGATTTTCTCACAGGGAGAAATGGTAGCGTATTTAAGACACAGAACTCTTATCCATGTGTATGGTACAAATATCCGCCTCACTGTACAGTTTTTTCCCTGACGTTCCTGTAAAACACAAGATGCTAATGTAGAGGCAGTTCCATTGAAAAGCATGTAGCTATTTACCCAAGTTTCTGTTTGTCTGCGGGAGACAGTCAGTTAGTCAGATTAAGAGGGGGAGCATGCTTGGGGTAGCCTGCTTCGTGCTCGCTGAGGGCAAAAATTGCCATGCCAAGAGAACAACTGAGTATGACGCTTTTGCCGTTTTTGTATGTACATCAAAGGATGGGAAACAGTGACGGTGACCGACCAGTGTGGAATGTTGGCTGCTTGCGCTCCAAAATTTTGGTCTACCCAATTGAATGAGTCGCCTCCGCCGTTGTGCTTCGTGCGAAGAGGCTGACCAATCGATGAGACACTCCCCCAAGCTCGTATTTGTTAATATACGTTTTGTATGCAAAGAGTGGGAAGTTTCAGCTGTGTTTCCCTAGTATTTTCGGTTTTTTTCATAAAATAAGCGGTATTCTCTTTCGTCACATTCGCAACAACGTTGAGTGGTCCTCTCCATGGCAAGCTATTTTTACAGTGAAGGGTTGGAAGTTTTGAATTAAGATTCTGGGCTATTCGTCTCCCGGCGGCCGACGTGCCGATCGGTGCACACTAGCTAATGTTTGGAGAAATGTGAGTGTCGCACTTGTGATAGCTCGCTCCACGTAACTTATGTCGCTTGACTGGTTATAATTTGTGACATCCTTTTGTCTCCTTCACTTTGAATTTACGGACTGGCCAGATGAGGAAATCTTATTTTGTTTCCTCCACATAGTCTTCCAAATAATCTTGTTATTCCCCCGCAGTGTTAGCGTTATTATAAAATTTCATTTGAGCTTTATACCTGTTACTCGCAGTCTTGACTTAGATATCAAGATCGCTTACTGTTCTAGAAATTTCCATGATTAGCTAAACCACAAATAATAAATATAATGTATTTCTAAGCTGTTGCTCTCACTGTGGCGGTGTTTTTGTTGTGTACAGGTGTCAGATTCAACGACCATTACTTTAGGGATTCAGAGAAGGAAATGAGTGTTTCCGTCGGTCGCCCTTTATGTCTACAGTTTTGTTTATTGACCAGAGAAAGTGATTTCGATTTCCCCTTGATCTAAAACTAGGTTTTCTGTTGTTCCGTAATGCTACGACTAACGAACTTTAAGACAGAGGTCACAACTTTCATTCGTTTCTTACGAACAGAAATATCACTGTTGTGGGTTCTGTATTGTTATTGACTACGTTAGTGACACGTAAATCGTGAGACAGATCTTTTTAATAAAAGTACCCTGAAAATCTTAAAGTTTTCCGGGTGTTATTCCTCGTCCTGAATAAAACACGAGTCGAAATCATAAGAGCAACACAGAGAACAGAAAGGCGGTGTTTTGCCAAAGTAGAAGAACACTGGATTATGAGCAGAAATGTCTTTGAACCGAGTGACCGACGCCGATCGTATTGGCGAGATGTTAATAAGAAATGCACGAATTAATATTATGCTGCATTTCTCAAGCAGATAAATAAGCTGACTATGTAACACAGTGAACGTGATGTAACTAATGTCTGTTGTTAACTGATGTTTAGGCAGTGTACGTTCCACCTGTTGTATACCAGGTTGCTTACGAAGTCCATTTTGGTTGGTTGGTTGTTTTTGGGAAGGAGACCAGACAGCGAGGTCAGCGGTCTCATCGGATTAGGGAAGGACGGTGAAGGAAGTCGGCCGTGCCCTTTGAAAGGAACCATCCCGGCATTTGCCTGGGGCGATTTAGGGAAATCACGGAAAACCTAAATCAGGATGGCCGGACACGGGATTGAACCGTCGTCCTCCCGAATGCGAGTCCAGTGTCTAACCACTGCGCCACCTCGCTCGGTTAGTCCATTTTGCTCCAGCTTAATTGTCAACAAATTAAACCCACTCATCAACCACAGACAACATAACACCGCAAGTGGAACTCTCATCCTATGAAGCCAACGTGTCGTTATACTACACCATGATAAACTCTGCATAACACGTGCTAAAACACTTTGAAATTTGCCAATAATAACATTCACGCAAGGCAAAAATTACACTGATTGGTCTCCGAAAATTAATCTTTTCTTAACAGATAACTATCCCACGCAAGCAACTACAACAATAGAATATTAAGAAAGAAGAAAATTTGAAGAAACTTACTGCTTTTTATGAACGGAGGAGATGTTATTACAGCCAAACCACACCTTAAAATGGGACGGTATACGAGAAACAATGGCGTGCATTCTTTTCTCGCATAGAAAAAACACAGTCCGGCATAGCCAGATATTATCTTTTCTGCTTCTAGTAAGCTATTTACGGTTTCTCTGTCGTACAGGTAATACCTGTCCTGATATTCCATTGGTTGTATTCTCTTACTGTCGTATCGACTGACATTTTTATACGAAAACAACTGCAATTAGTTTCTGGCTGACTGCATCGGTGAAAGCGAAGGTAGCTTTTTGGATAGGATTTGGTTGTAAGTCCATGAAAGTACATGTAAACCACTAGATCCTTGTGGAGATGGCGATTTCTTTGGAGACCAGCCAGAATTTTCGACGCCGTTGTTCCTCGGGACTTCTGAGAATGTTGTTCAATTTTTCAAGGTTTTTGCGCTTCATATAAACGGAATATTAGGCTGTTTTTTTCTGATGGCTTAAAAAATTATTTGACAAGTTCCGTACTGCCGAAATTAGAAGTTTTTATTCACGTGAATCGTAAAGTACGGAACAGTTCCTTAGGAAGAGCCGCTAGGAAACATCATAGATTTGTGTGAAAGAAAGACTTTAATAAACCAGCTGTGAAACGATGTAAACTACTGAAAATACGTACGAAAATGTGGCAAATTAGTGATGAAGACGAGAACATTAAAAATGCACCTCCACCTAGGAAAATTGTTCGGAAGGAACAGCACAAGAAAATCTATGCGTTGCAATTGTAGAAAGAGAAGTAGAAACTTGACCATAACCATTTGTAATTGTAAAAAATTTTGTGGTATGCTGAGACTGTTGGGAAAATACCCTATAAGTCAGTAATTTGAAGTACTTGAATAAACCTGTCAAGAAGACGTTGAGCGTCCGAAAAAGCTTCAGCGGTGAAAACCAGTTCTAATGTAATGTCAGTCTACTGTATCCCGCAACAGTTAACGTTCGAGAGGTGATTATTCAGCGCCGCATGGAACGGAATGAAGAATGAGTTAGATGAGCTCATGGACAGCTGTAGAATACTTCTGTTAATACAGAAGCGATAAACTTGTAAACACGCAAATTTTTAAACTTTTTCACCACTCTGAGCACATCTAGGGTAACTCACTGAGTAAGTGGTTTCATCACGTGGAGATAGTTTACTGAATTTCACTTTACATCCTAAGCGCTTCCTCATGTTTTTCCACAACTCAGCGATATCTCTGGGTTATTAATCGCTATACTGTCAGTATCTCGTACAATAGGCAGTGTTGGTGTTGCTCTTGACTTCTACCTGAATCTTGTAAAAACGTAACTCGTGCTCGGAAGACTTTTCTGCTGATCTGTGCCAGCATTACACACTGAGAACTCTAACATTCTTCCATCAAGCTATTTGCCCCCTTTCAGTGCAATGCACTTTGCAGCACGCTGTTGATGTGTTTAATATTTTACATGTACGGAGTATCTCATCTAACTGGAATCTGCAAGCACTATGCTAATTTTGATGCAACAAGATAATAATTCAGCCCAAGATTGATTGATTACAAAAGCCCTATCTTCTTGTGCTACCAAAAATCACTTAAATGGTTTTTTTTTAATACAATGATCTGTAGCATTTATAATGGTACTGCGTTTTTTGAGCCAGAATAGCTGATCCGTATGAGAGAGATTTAGTGATATAACTGTTTCATATATCTGAAAAGAATTATGGAGTAAAAATACATTGAATACGGAAATGGTTTTACTGTTGTTACGGCCGTTGAATGGTGCGTCACTTTTTACGGTAGTTCGGGTCGAAAAGGCGAGTCATACGTGATGTTTACGCCGTTCTCGGCCGAGACTATTAACTGGAATGTACTTCCAGATGACGTATTGTTCCAACAGCTGCACCAACATTGTAAAAGTCTCCATATTCAGAGTATTTTTACTCCATAATTTCATGTCACGTATACAAAAGAAGTATATCACGTAACTTGTCTCATATAGATCTATTACTCTGGCGCAAATGTACAGTAGTCCTTTTTTTTTAGTGACCACGGTATTTTTTTACAGTTTGATATTCAGTTTATTTTCGGTAGCACAAGCAGATACAACTTTTGGGATCGAACAGTCTATGACTGGACCGCTTTCTTGTTACAGAAAAATTAATACAGTTCTTACAGACGCTAACGTTGGATGAAATGCTCTATGCATACGCAAACAAGCATGTAAATCTCTCTAATTTGTTATTTTTTCTCGTTGGTTCGTGTACATGTAAAATAGGTGATTTTCGTGCAGCTCTGGTCCGTAATAAAACATACTCCAAGAGCGAAATGCTTGATCAGGATTGCACTACTTCCCTAGCAGGATTGATTAAACGCAGTTGCCAACTATTTTTTACATTGTTTATCCAATCTGTAGCTGAAAATTGAGTTTTCACCGATAGCTGACTTTCCTCGTGAGAGACTTTTCTAATAATATTTTACTCTCATTATACTTCCAGGTGTAATAATTTAATAACAATGTTTTAGGCTTAAATTAACATTCTTTGAGAAAGCAAATGGTTGCTATAAAGACAAATATGGCCATTATAATTTTGAAGCAATATTACAGTAACAATCATTTTCTCCTGTGCCGATCATTCCTGAAATAATGTCCTGTTTTCTGAGAGTAAAAAATTTTTCATTGTCAAGCTGAATATTTTACAGTTTCGTTGTTTCGACTTCCACTGAAATTTTCTTATGTAGCATATTCTTATTTCTTGTTCCTACTTCGGAGGAAGCAAAATGATCCTTTCTTATTCTGATTTACATCTTTGCCTCTGCATCATCCTTGACAATCTGTTTCACGCACTTTAATCATAAGTATGGTACTACACTTTTTCCATCTACTGTTCGTTTCGAAGTTATAGATTTCCTTACACACATTCCACAAGACTGTCTCTTCATCTAGTGCAGATTTCCCTTAGACTTTCTCTCCTTATCTGTTCCTTGTACCTCTTCATTTCGTACTTTTTCTGACTGTATTCTTCGGTAGCAGAACATTTCGAATCACTGGCCTTTCTAACGTGCAAAATCGTATTTCAGATTGCATAACCAGTTCATAATCCTATTAAACATGTGGAAATGTGTTGGCATTTCAACTGTATTGGAGACTCTTAAATGATTTTCTTTAATTAATATTTTGTTCTACTATACTAATTTACAAATATACATCTATTGGTAATTAACGTTTATACTCACATTATTAAATTATTTACTTTAGTATGTCTTTTACTGGTGAAGTTTCAGCTGGCTACATACTTTTCTCTTGTTCTGTAAATAACTGTCGTTTACCTGTTCAGTTTAACTACTTACGAACATAACGGATTTCTCATTGCAAGTGTCAACAATTACTTCCGCATTTAGAAAGTCTTTTTGTTGACCTATCTTTACTGCGACTTCCTTCTGGTATTATGTACATTCAACCGTATGCGTTTACGTCGTTGATTATCATACGGTGTGTACATGTCGAGTCTCAAGACACTTCGCCCTGTGACCTTTCTCGAAAACAGCTCCTTTCATCGTTTCTATACATTAAATGGCAGTTTAACCTATCGCTTTCTGACACAGTCTCACAGTATTACGCTTCAGATTTAATCTATATTTTTTTAGCTGTTTCTTTATTTTCACACTGCAAGAGTGAAGTTTACCAGAATAATGGGTCAGATTCGTGTTTGCCCTTGCACAGTTATAGGAGAACATTGCAAAATCTTCCCTAGGAAAGACCTTCCGTTCGTATGTAGGATTTCTAACACTCTCTGATCAAGTCTGTGATTTTAGATCGCAAATATTAGATTTTCTGCGCTTCAATCAATTTAGTTAAAGGTAGCGAAACTGAAGTGGACGAATTGTGCTCACAAGTCGATATACTCATCTTTTCAGCACTTGCCGTCAGTTATTCTCTTTACGGTGATGGAGATTAAAATTGTATAAATAATTCGTTGTTTGGGACAACAGGGAGGAAGCCAGTAATGAAACACATATTAGAAGAAAATATTCTTTACTTCCAATAGTCAACGTATCGATAATAGGAAGAACAATATCACGTTATATTCTTCAGGTGGGTCAGGAATTCTCATTTGGCAGGATGTGAAGAGTGTGTTCAGGTCTCTCAGTTAGGCCACTGTGGGATGCTACAATAGGAAAATACTCTACTACAAAACATTTTACTCAGGTTAAGGCACTTATATCAAATCTAGTAAAATATTATTACCTTAGGCATTTCTATACATTTAGAATTTATCTCATCATTTCGTAATTCGCGACTGACAAACATCCTGATTGCTTTGTCTGCCACTTCGTGTGTCGAAGTGCGTTTCATCACGATTAGAGTATGATCCTAAATCGTATATGCATTCGCATGTATTTGCAATCCTCTTTATGCTTCTTTGACCTTCATAAAGCATTTTCTCGTTTTGCAGTTTGTCTTTGTCTCTTGTGATTTATAAGTTACGTGTTTGTATAGTATAAAAATAGCAGGAAAATTTCAAACTTTCATGTCATTTCAAGTCCTTCCCTATCATAAATTATTTGGTTAGCACATCATCAGCAAACACATTCCATTTTGTAATAAATAACAAACTTTCATCCCCTCTTAGATGTTAATCTAAATTTTCAACTTTCTCATATATTTCTTGTGTAACCTCTGACGATAAATATTTTGTGTTGACGAATGAGGCCTATTTCTTTCCTGTTAGTAAGAATTTTGAAATTATATCCTCTTATATCATTATAACGCAATATTTTGTTATATATTTCTGCGTGTAACGTGGGTTCTAAAAAATAAAAAATTATGAAATTACTTTTTTGAGAGTCTCTAAAATCTTGATAAATATAAAAACCATAGTGACCCTCTAATTCGACGGTTTATTCGAATACGTAGTTATAAAATTGCCATAAGTCATAGTCAAGAAATGAATATCATTCCCGGCAGTGACTGTTTAAGATGTATTAAGTATTTCATTATTATACATAATGCATTCAACGTATGCCGCGTATTTTTCTGAAATAAAAGTTTTTTTTACGTACAACATATTTCTCAGCGTTTATCCAATCAGGAATATACGGGTTTCGTCGTCCGCGAGAGGCCTATTTCTTGTAGTTTCCCAAGTTTCCAACTCCAGAAAATGAAACTGATGATAATTACGACTTTTCTTAGTCTTCTCCAGCTCTGGTTGTTATGAATGTCACCCGTGACTATTAATTGCTTTTTAACTTCCTCATTATAACAAATGGCCATTTTCCGTACAATATGGGTAATAGCATAAGCATATAATTACAGTAGGCAGCGTCACAGATAACCTACGTTTACTAGTCTTGTTCTCATTCGGAGATCTCTATGACATTTTACAGCTGTATGAAGTATTCCTTTTTATTTCATTTCTATTGCAATTTTTCTCCTTTTTATCTTCGTCCAGGCACAATAGCCCCTTTCCATGTGGTGTATACGAGTTGTGTTAGGTGTATCCGTTGAGTGTGGGTGAATGTAGTGGGCGTGTTTATAATGTGTGGTCATGTTTGAGCAGTATGATTATGAGAGAAAGCTAACGATGAAACCCGGTGGTGGCACGTAGCCTGCACCTCTCAAATGGCATCAAGGTGTCGCTGAGCTTCGGAATTGTCCATCACTCCATGATTCCTCATGAAACGCCTTGTATTTTCTGACTGTCGGTCATGAATCATGATTCTACCTATAAAATTGAATTAAAAACTATCTGGGTGTACTGCTGTACCACAGTGTGAGATATATGGAGTGTACACGAAACGTTCCTGATTCCCAAATGGAATTAAAGCAAAACTATGAGATACAGATAGCAGCTCAAAAATTTTTGTTTCGATTAATGTCTATTTAATTCCTTCTCTTTTATTTCAGAAGTTATTTAATTACCAGAAATGATTACGGCTCAACAGAGAGCCCAGGCTGTGGTGTGGTGTGCAAAAACTAAATCTTCCATTGCTGTGGAAAGAAATTTCCAACGTGAATTTCGAGTGGAACCAGCAGACGTTAAGATGAACTGGGTTGATGTGATGAATTCTTAGCCAATATGAGTGTAGACGGACATTCTGGTTATGTCGGAAAGAGAGGTTCAGAGAGAGCGTCCGAAGACAGATCGCTGAACATCACGAGAGCTAAATATCACCCACTCAATAGTACAGTTCACAAACTGCGGAATAAATGACTTCACTTGAACGCATACGAAGTTTGAATTATGCAAACACTGAAGCGAAACGACTTGGAGCTAGCTACTGCTATTGCTACTTGCTACTGCGATTTTGGACCGGATCAGATAAAACCTTAACTACCTAGGAAATGTCTACATGAAATGATTTTGAATAGTTTTACTTTATACCTACGTCTCATACGATCTTTTGATTTGATTTCTATGTGGATCTTATGGACATCCTGTAGATAAGATGCTAAAATACTAAAATAACTTACGTTTATGTCAAGTTGCAGAGGCCATCTTCAGGGTGTAGTCTCTATGCACTGACTCAACTGCAGAAACTCGGCCGATATATTGGTTATTTCAGTACTTTTAGCATCTCATGAGATGATGCGGCAGCACAGATAGAAGGATTTTAATGAGATTGATACCGGCCGCGAAACGATGCGTATATTGACGAAAAAAGTAATTGCACCAAGAAGGAGTTGTGCGACATAAAAGAAAATTGGTACACGTGTCTCGACGTCCAAAAGATGACGTCTGTTCAGATTTCCCTCCAGCCGCAAAACAGCGGCGCGAATAGCGTCTATAAGGATGCAAATCACGTTTGCTCTAAATACGTTCTGCAGCAGTCGTGAGAATTAGTTACCTTTGAGATCGGACGTAGTGAGTTGATGTTAGTCAGGAATTCCTTTAATTCAACGAAGATTCCATTATCAGCAGCTCACTGAGTTTGAACTAGGTAGTGTAATAAGGCCACGAAATACTGAATGTTCCTTCTGAGATATTGCCGAAAGACTTGGCAGGACAGTAGCCGCAGTACATGAGTGCTGACAGCAGTGGACACGGGAAGAACGATGGCGAGAATACCAGACTCCTGGTTGCAACGAGGCACCACCGAGAGGGTAGACAGTCGTGTTCGCCATATAGCTGTGAGGCCTCGTATTGTATCTCCTGCAGCAATTCGGGCAGCAGTTGGTATCACAGAGAAACATCTACCTGTCACACATCAGTTACCTCAAGGACAGCTCCGAGCGAGACACCCTGTAGCGTGCATTCTATTGACCCCCAAATCATTGGTATTTGCCATTTAATTGGTATTAAGCGAGAGCTCATTGGAGAGAAGAATAGAGGTCTGTTGTGTTTCCTGATGAAAGTCGGTTGTGCCTCGGCGCCAGTGATGGCCGTGTGTCAGTAGTAGGAGATCAGATGAGCACCTGCAACCAATGTGTCTGCAGCCTAGACACACTGTACTTACACCTGGGTTTATGATCTGGGGTGAGATTTCGTATGGCAGGAGGAGAACTCTTGTGGCTATCCCACACATCCAGAGAGCAAATTTGAATGTCAGTCTGGTGATTCGACCCGTTGTGTTGCCACTGTTAAACAGCAATGCAGACAGTGTTTTCCAACAGGATGACGCGTCCCTACGTACTGCTGTTGTAACCCAACATTCTCTGTGGAGTGTCGACCTTTCGCCCTGGTCTGCTCGATCACGAGATCTGTCTCCAATCGAGCACGTGTGGGACATCATCGGAAGACAACTCCAGTGTTATTCACAACCAGCATTAACCGTTCCAGTATTGACCGACCAAGTGAAAGAGGCATGGAACTGCAATCCCCTAATTAACAATTTTTTTTTTCCTGTAGTGTATTTGTACCCTTAAAATTTTTATACAGGAAGCCAGTTTTAAACCTTTATCTGGAGGGTCACGATAGGCAAAGAGTCTGGAGGAACTTAATCGTTGTGAAGTAGATTTAGAATGTCTTTATTAATAGTGATGTGCGTCATTGCTCCCTACTTATCTGAAATGCTGGACACACTGACGTTGTTCGAGTGTGCGCAAGACCTTTCGTTGAATAGCGATACTCTGGAAACCTGTGTAAGAGCCTGCCGATCCTACGAACACGTAGTAGCGAAACAAACGCGAGGAGTAGGGTGGGCTAGAAGAGCGCCGACAGGTATCTGAGTAGCGAGGAGACGCAGTCGACGACTGCGCGCAGCACCTGCTGCAGGGCCGACGAGCATACGCTGAGGTACCGGGACAGGGTGGGGCCGGATGTGGCTGTGGGAGCGGACGTCGGTGCGGTGGCGGGTGCGGGGGCGTACTCGAGGACAGGTGCGGGGGCGGGGGCGGGGGCGGGCTCTGGGATGGGCAGATCGTAGTGCAGGAAGAGCAGCTCCAGCGAGAAGGAGCACGCGGCGGAGGGTCGGCGGCGCACCTCGGCGGGCGAGACGTCGTCGTCGGGCTCGAGCGCCGGGTTGACGCGGCCGTTCATCTCGTCCTTGCCGACGAGCGTGGCGGCGCCGTAGACGCGGCCCAGCTGGCCCGCCGCCATCACCGCCAGCTGTTCGCCCTCGGCCGGCTCGCCCACGCGCTCCACGTCCTCCGGGATGTTCACCACGCAGCGGAACACGTCGTAGCCGGGTGCCAGGTGGCCCGACTCGAAGATCCACCTGCCGAATACAAACATACACACTCTCTCACCTAATGAATAACCGACAAACATATTTCGGGCACTTTTAGTGCTGCAGCTTTAGGTGTGCAGCGAAATCGCAACTGAAGTGGCGCACGGTGCCGGTTTCGGCTCGCCCAGTACGGATGGAAAAAACCAACCCATACCAGCATTTTAGTTCTGAATAACCGGTACTTTTTGGTATATGTTTGGTCTCGGTTATAGCAGGTGTTTTTATGTTTTACTAATAACCTGCTTAAAAAGCCGAAATGCCAATTTGCAATAGCGTCAGTGCAACAATTTTTAGTTTTTAAACAAATCTTTTTTAAAGAGCAAGTAATTTTTATTTGTAAAATTTGCATTGCTCCGAAATATTGCTTTATCGTAGAAAATGGGAAAACAAAATTGTTAAGATTTCGTGGCCACTTGTTGACAAACTGCCTATTGGCTTCTGTCTCGGGTTCTTCGGCCGACGTTCGTCTAATGATTTTACTGACGTTTCGCCAGTACTAGTGGCTGGCATTGTCAAAGCTTCACACTCCATTGCCGGTGGTGAACTGGAACCGAGCTGGCGTCCGCAGACTATATGTACCTGGCGCGCCGACGTCCGAGGGCTTCTCCTCGCTCGTTTCCGGTGCGGTTTTCCTCTTGCTACCTGCGACGGCCGTTCGCTGCAGTACTGGAAGCCAGTACTGTGCTTAGTTTTCGGTAGATCGTCGGATCTAATAGGTCTCGCATCTTTTGCTCACAATCTTCGGCCTTCATTACGACGGTCGCATTCCCTTTCAAAAAATGGTTCAAATGGCTCTGAACACTATGGGACTTAACTTCTAAGGTCATCAGTCCCCTAGAACTTAGAACTAACTAACCTAAGGACATCACACACATCCATGCACGAGGCAGGATTCGAACCTGCGGCCGTAGCGGTCGCGCGGTTCCAGACTGTAGCGCCTAGAACCGCTCGGCCACCCCGGCCGGCGCATTCCCCTTATCGGCAGACAGTACCAGTATACTCTTGTCGGTGTTGAGATTCTTAATGGCTTGTACCTCTTCTTGCAAGCTGGTGGTTTTGCTTGGCGCAGTATCCTGACTGTTTCAGTGCGTATTTCTTCTGCCCTTTCAGAAAAATAAATGTCGAGTACGGTCTTTCTGCCATATATTCCCAGAGTCACGGACAGAATCGGCCGTATATTGCGCAAACATGGCGTAAAGACGATTTTCAAACCGACAAGGAAGATCAAAGAGTGTCTTAGATCGGCAAAGGAGAAAAGGGACCCACTTGCAATGTCGGGAATATACCGTACACAATGCACATGCGGAAAAGTTAATGTCGGAATGACTGGACGATCAATCAACACCAGGATCAAAGAACATAAGCGACAGTGCAGGTGGCACAAATTCATTTCTTCATCTTCTATCGTTATCGAAAACAATTTACCAGTTACCATATGGCGTGGCCTCTTAGATAGTACGCATGTACATGCAGTGCTCAAGACCTACCCCTGTGGTCTATGTTGTAGTTTCCACTGTCGTCGTTGTCCATCAGTTGCATTACAGAACGGCCTGGAATCATTTTATGAAGTGCGATACCAGTAAAGTATGATACTGTATTTGCTTTAAAAGATTATAAACGGGAGGAGCCAGAACAAACGTGCGACAAAATATGAGGAGAAAACTTAAAACTTACCAGTTCATGCATAGTTTACAATAACAACAGAAAGCAGAGCATCTGCTACCTATATCTGCGTAATATGGCTTTATCTGATGGAGCCCTTGAAAATGGACAAATTAAAAGCTGGAATAGAGCTCCTCAGCCTCAAAAATGACTCTGAAAACTATGGGACTTAGCTTCTGAGGTCATCAGTCCCCCAGAACTTAGAACTACTTAAACCTAACCAAGCTAAGGACATCACACACATCCATGCCCGAGGCAGGATTCGAACCTGCGGCCGTAGCGGTCGCGCGCTTCCAGACTGTAGCACCTAGAACCGCTCGGCCACTCCGACCGGTCCTCAACCTCATTTTCCACTCTTTATCTTAGGTTAGTTAGGTTTAAGTAGTTCTAAGTTCTAGGGGACTGATGACCACAGCAGTTTAGTCCCATAGTGCTCAGACCCAACCACTCTTTATCACTGAATATTCGTTATGTAAAAACAGTGGCATGATCATGGACTACAACATAGTTTTCGAGCAGAGTTTCAAAAAATTAGAATCAATAGGAGAATACGGGTGGTTTTTGTTCTAGTCAGCCACTTACCACTTATCGAGAAAATCAGCGTGGACGAACAAAGTTTTCTTCTATTTGCGTATATAATTTAATATTTTCATCCTGCATATTTTGAAACTGAGGGAGAAAAAATTTTTCAGACTTAGGTTTTTACGTTTATTATAAGAAACAACTGTAATAAAAACCCGAAGAATCGGTTATCTCAGAAACCGGTTTTTTTCTCGGTTTTAACAGTCCGATTAACTTGCCACTGAAAAAACGAAGGCTTGTTGTTTTAGCGAAAACCACCCACCCCTACCGCTCGGTCGCCCGCACGCGCACTGGCCAACCCGGCTACGCAGCTGGTCGCGGTCCACCGTGCGTGCCCGGCCATGCTGACGCGCCGCGCCCGCCGGGCTGCGCGCTGTGGCTACTCAAGAGGCCGGCCTGTCGTTCTGACAAGGGGACCGTCTCTAGTCGTCTTCACCGATTTCGTCCGAATTTATGGAATATACAGCGCTTGAACATAAATGAAAGGGGGAGCTCCAGATGACAGAGCGTTTAGAAAAGCACTTAGGAATGAGTCGGACGAGATATGAGCCATTTCTGTTAGCGTAGGTTCCAGGCAGCGGCTGGTGAAGCAGAAGGAGTACAGATCGATAATCGGAGGTTCGCCGGTATATGAAAAGGAATTTTTGCCTCTTTTTTGTTTTCAGCTTCACCTTCCTTACACTGAAAATAAACCGAGGTAATAATATGTATATTGTACGCATGAAAAGCAAAGACAAAAGCAAAATGTAGGAATTTCGTTATTACTTCGTCAAATTCTGGAAAAAAAGTCTAATACTAAATATTTTTACTTATGTGATAAAGCCATACCGACACGAGAACAAGTTTCTCCTGTTGACTGACTCGAGGAAAGGGCTACCGTTCACAGTTATACGACGAGATTTATCAGGATGTAGAAGGACTGTCATCGAGCAGTATTATAGTGAGTAGTAATGCACTCCGCTAGAGTAAGGTGCGATGGCTATTTTACGTCGTCAGGTGAAGCATTCCATCAGTAAGCTTCGAACCTGCCCTTATCTTATCGAAAGAGAAAAACAAATCACATCTCGAGAAGACTACATCAAAATACATACCACTGTATATCACCAGCTATCCTTGCCAATACTTTTCGACATGATGACTTAAGCGTGATTCTTTGCCAGACTGTGGAATGAGACAGAACCTTTAATGAATATAACAAAAGTTTGTGTTTCTATAGAAATTTTTAAAGAACCATTTAACTGCAAAAACACGGAGTTTATCATGCGTGCAACATGCAGAGACAATTACTTCTTTCCCCGTCTTTACGATAAATAACATCCCAGCAAGTGTAAAGCGTAGCTGTAAAATAATAAAAATGTCTAATTTACCATATTCTTGTGAACGGCTTACAATCATTTCCTAGAAATCTATTTGCAATCCCAAATTTTCCTTATACTCCGACCCGACCGGGAATCGAACCTGGGCCCACTACAGGACAGTTAGACGGGCTGGCCACTCAGCGAAGAGGGCAGACAATTTTATGAAAATATAAGTAAATACAATACATTGAGCATTATTTAAATTGAAAAAGTTCACGTATATAGACTAGACCCAGGCACCCTCCGATTTCCGTCTTCTAACCATTCCGGTGTGCCAAAATCTGCCTGGTAACTACGCAAACATAAAAAGTTCATGTCTCACCCGACCGTGCCAATAATGCTACTTTTTTCTAAACGCTTGAGCATATGGAGCCCACACTTCGCTCACTTTCATTTTTGGCCAAGCCTTGTATAAACCATAAATTCGGAAGAATCGTCGATGTAAAGTGTCAACTTGGCACTTGAGAATAAAAGTTAGACGACCTCTGTTCTAAACTATTAGTCTTCGCATTAATTAAGTTATCCTGTTGCGTCTGTATGAAAGTGGAATGCTTTGCTCTCATCTGCAGTTTTTTTAGACTTCCGACTAAAGAAGAGCTTGCAGAGGACGGTGAGGCAAGCACCGCGCCCAGCGGGAGATCTATGTAGCTCGCGGCCCGGCTCGCGCCCGGGCACTCGGCTAGAAAGGTCAGAGTGCAGAGGGCTGCGTCCTGGTGGACGGCAGGAGCTTCGGTCCCCGGATTGGCTGGGGCACCCGCACACCCTCCGGCGGTCTGTGCGCCTGCCGTCATCCCCAGCTCAATCTACGTTCCGTGTACAGCCACTCGACCAAGAAAAATCACTAGGTCACTTTTTTTGTGTCATCACACTGGTTTCAATCGGCCGGTTACGATCTCCTATCCTTTCCGAAACGGATACGAGAGACTGTAGCTTCCCTCTTCTCTTTGAAAAGAAATAAAGTAAATTAATTAGTAGGATAGCCGCAAAGACTCCACCCCCGATTTCTTAGATAATAGAACTCCCCTGTGTAAACAGCTTCAACTGTCTGATTACTTTTAAAGAAAGGTAGTGTTTATAAGCTAAAGAGCCAAAGAAACTGGTACATCTGACTAATTCGTGTACTGCGCCCACGAGCACGCAGAAGGGCCGCAACACGACGTGGCATGGACTCGACTGATGTCTGAAATAGTGCTGAAGGGCTGTTCATAAATCATACGAGTAGGAGGGAGCGGAGATCTCTTCTGAACAGCACAATGAAAAGCATTCCGCATACGCTCAATGATGTTCATGTCTGAGGAGTTAGGTGGCCAGTGGAACTGTTCAAACTCAGAAAAGTGTTCCTGGAGCCACTCTATAGCAGTTCTGGAGCCACTGTCACACTGTCCTCCTGGAATTACCCAACTCCGTCGGAATGCACAATGGACATGAGTGGATGCAGGTTATCAGAGTCGTATCTAGACGTATCAGGGCTCCCATATCACTCCAACTGCATACTCCCCACAATATTACAGAGCTTCCAACAGGTTGAACAGTCCCCTGCTGACATGCAGGATACATGGATTTCATACCCGTACACATCCACCCGCTTGATACAACTTGAACCGAGACTCGTCCGACAGGCAAAATATTTTCAGACATCGATAGTCCAATATCTTTGTGTCGTCTAGTTATCAGAGGCACACGAGTGGACCTTCGACTCCGAAAGCCCACATCTGACACGTCGCGCCGCTGGCGGTAGTACCTCTTTCTTGTAGTGTCATCCTTTCGCTTTGGACGGCCGCGAGTCAATTGTTCATCGCGGGCTCGGCTATTTAAGTCTGCAGCGTCGAGGCAGCAGGTCTCACCGACTGGTCTGTCGGTTGCCGTTACAACACGGTCGGAAGGTTGGGCCTTACTTGGTTGGTGTACATGCTCCCTGCGCGTGGCGTTACTGGAGTGCTGTGGCCGGAGACGGCGGAAAGGTTTTGGGTTCCAGCACGAGGCGTGGTGTTTGGCTTTTCTCTTTAGTTTACAAGTATCGAAATACTAATCTGTCTCATAAAACTACATCAGATTCCATTAAAGTGTAGTCCTGGTGGGCTCTTGCCCGTTTAAAGTAATACTCAGCTGCTACTATCACGTTTCAAGGGACAACCTTAATTACGCGTGTATTGTAATGTTTAAGCAAATTCTTAAGTGTTAAAAAGTTTTTGGTGATCTTTCCTGTTTTAATGTTATATTTTATTCTTTTATGTCATATGAATGTGCAATTGCAAGTGTGCTGTTGTAAATGATTTATGTTTCAGTTGTGCGGGACGCAGTGTATTTCATCCGGTACTGTGGGTCGTGGCACCCGGGCTTGACGACTTGGCCGTTACCAGTGGAACTGCGATTCGTTAGACCGGGCTCCATATTGCTGGCCTTCTGTCCCGATCTCGTCCTGGAGTATTGCTGTTCTCTTTGTTCCTGGCTCTGTCAGGTAGTTAATCTTTGTAGCTCGTTCCTCAGCCGCTTTGGCGAATGCACCTTTCGCTCGAAATATGAATTTAAGCCTGTAAAACTGGGTTCCACTCCGTAATTAGTGCCCGATCAGATCGCTGGAGGCTCCGCCTTATTAATTCTGTATTAACTTAACAGCCATTCGTTTATGATATTTGTACCTAGTAGGCTGGTTTTGAAGTTTCATTTTTATAAGGAAGGGTTTCAAATGCGTATGTTCTCAGGGAATGTTTAGATGCCGAGGCGTTGTTTTTTATTGTCTGTTATTTAATTAGTGCTTCCCTGTATTGGCATCAACTGGATTATTCCTTAGTCAGAAGTCTGTGTGCCAGGTGTCTTCATTGCCGAGCGGTGAAGTTTTAGAAGTTGCTTTTATTATTACTTGTAAGTCTTACGTTAAGCCTTAATGTTTTACCTCGATATGAATTTATATTGCAAAAGAGAAGTCGTTGTACAGGATAGTCTTGCGGGTTTAGAGTTTGGCAAGTATTTACACCGACAGAAATTTGTTAATGATTTATGCATTCGTTATGCAGATTTTAACAGGAGTTTAAGAAAATTTTTTATTCTGTTCCCGTGGGGTTGTTAAATTTATCTGTTGTATTGTATTTAAATTTTGCAAGGTAATAAGCATTGTTTAACACAAGCTATGTACGTTCGGTAATTATGGCCGTGCTGTTTCCTGCTGTATTATTGGACACAAATAGCACGGTCCAAATGGTAGCAGAGGCTTTGATTCCTTAAAATGAGGGAGGGGATACATACATAGCTTGTGTTGTTGATGGTTTTTTGGTATCGATAGTAACCTTGTATATCGTCATATATACTAATTCTTTTGTGTTTTGCAGTTACCATGACCACGGTTAATGCATGCGCCGTTCCCTGCATTGCTCGTTTACGCTAGGAACATCGGATATACGAACTCCAAATCAGAGGATTATCTACCGACGGATGAGTGTCTGATCTTGCCGTCCGTCTCCGTGCCGCAGTACTAACATCAATTACCTTCCCTCTGGAACTTTCGCTGCTCTTGGTGCCTTTCCCGTGTCTCAGTAGCAGCTCAGGAACTAACACTAACAATAGAATTTTTAGGATCGTCTCAACCTACTCAGCGTCAGGTGTTTCGACTTAGGTACTTTTGGCGTTTTACAGTAACTATTTGTCTGATATAATAATCGTTAATCCTATGGTGTTGGATACCCGTCTTCATCAGAAACTATGTGATAAAGTACACTCGTTGCAGATTCGCCTGCTGGCTATTGGTTTAGAGGGGGGAGGTTTCGGGTCTGAATCCGAGACCTTTGACTGAACAGTCGGTACCAGTTAGTTTAGCTGATCGATTTGCTCGTTTGCCTCACCCGATACTGTTGCTTATTAAGGATATTAAGGAACTGTCCTTGGATTGTGTGACTCAAGTTCGGCATGTGTTGCGGTTGATTGTACACCTTCAGGTTCATGCGGACTGAGATGTACGTCATCGCTAGAAATCTAATATGTGACGTAATAAGATTGCTACACAAAGCCACAACGATGACGTATTGGCAGTTCAGAGCATTTCCAGGGATGGTAGAAAAAGTATATAGGAGAATAAGAGAGAACGGCCAGTGTGTGTGAATCATTTCCTCAGCCGCTGAAAACGTCTCATCACAGCGAGATAACGTTGAACATTTTCCTCAATTAACAATTATAAAATTACCTCTCTCTCTTGGTTTTCCAGTCAGTATGTAACGACCTTCGTCGGGTTATTTCTTTTTTTCCGTTGACCCACTGCTCCATTTCTCCTTTAACGCGCGGTGTAAAGACGAGTAAAGACGAGATACGTCACGCCGTTTCGCTACCGTTACTTTATCCGCCTTACTAAAGGCGAGTTGAGTATACTATAGGCGGAAGTCTTGTAGAAACCTGGGGCGTTACGGCAGCTGAAGCAACGTGTGTTAAAGCAAAAACTGTCAGCGTTCGTTTAGAGCAAGAATATTACTGGAAAGTGCAGGCGTATCAGGAAACCTTGGGACAATATTTTGACCGAGTACGCATCGCTGTCGACGCATTAGACATGCGCATCCCGGAAGCACAGAGCATTGAAAACCTTATTGAGGGGATACGGCCCCAGGACCGACCCCATTTCACCTTTGCACGTTCCAGCATCGATGATGTTTCGTTGACTGGTTCTCAGGCCGACACTTGTTGATGGCGCGGCATTGAAATCTGCAGCAATTTGCGGAAGGTTTGCACTTCTGTCAGTTGCACGATTCTCTTCAGTCATCGTTGGTCCCGTTCTCGCAAGATCTTTCTTCCGGCTGCAGCGATGTCTGAGATTTGATGTTTTACCGGATTCCTGATGCTCACGGTACACTCGTCAAGTGGTCGTAAGGGAAAATTCCCAGTAATAGCTAGATTGACTTTAAAACCACGTTCAAACTCACTTAAATCTTGATAACCTGCAATTGTAGCGGCAGTAACCGATCTAACAACTGCGCCAGACTCTTTTCTTATATAGGTGTTGCCGAACGAAGCGCCGTATTCTGTCTGTCTTCATATCTCTGTATTTGAATAAACGTGCCTATACCAGTTCCTTTGGTGCTTCATTGTATATTTGAGTTAAGAGTGTAAGCGAGAAAAAGTTTACAAAATGTTTGGAATTATCTTGGAAGACGGTTATTGATCTCATCAAATGCTAGGTAATTTGTTCTCCGTTTATACGCAAGCTGGTTTTTTACACTTCTAAATGATTATGATGTCATACCTCCTGAACTATATGCTGCACAGTGATACAATTTTGTAGGCACGTAGCCCAATTTTTTCCCCTACTATTCTTGCCCTCGATCTAGTGCAGTGTCAATTATTCTTTGTTCTTGATAGACGTCCGATCGTGCTGTCTCTTCTAGCTACAGCTTCCCACACATTTCTTTCCTCGTCGATTCTGCAAAGAAACATCCTAATTTCTTATCGTTCCACCAGATTGTCTGCATCCTTCTGCAGCACTACATCTCCAACGCAGTGAGTATCCTCTTTTCCTGTTTTCATTGTCCATGATTTACTTCCATACAGTACTGTGCTCCAGACGTATATCCTCTGAAATTTACTTATCAAGTTAATGCCTCTCTTCGACAATAGAAGCATTCTTTTGGTGAGGAATGCACTTTTTCTCTGCGTAAACCTTCTTCTTGTGTCCTCGTTTCGGCGCCCATCACGTGAAACTTGAGTTCCGTCTACCAGAATTCCTTAACTTTGCCTACTATTAAGTCCTAAATTTTTATGTTAAGTTTGGCGCTAATCTCTTTCCTCCTCCAACTCTAAAGTTTTGTTTTAGTTTAGTTTGTTCTGACTCCACTATGTGTGAACAGCAGACTACTTATTCCATGCAACAAGTCCTGCAGCATTTCCCTAGTTTCGTACAGGAGAAGTGTCATCAGTAATTCTATCAGTGGTTTCTTCCACGCTAAAATGTAATGCCATTTATGATTCTTTACTTTTATTTCCTTAATTCCATTTTCGATGAACTTTATGTGGAACGAGCAGCATGGAAGTCCCGGTGTGACTTTGCATTTTTCGGGTTTGCATTCTTCCTCCAAGTCACTCTGTCGTATGTAATCAACGTAGTGGCACCTTCATATTGACTTCATATTAACTTAAGGCCTAACAAGACAAGCAGATAATTGGGCTATTACTGTTTCCGTCGAAGCTTCCATCTCTCTATTACTTTGGTTATGTTAGAAACAAAAATACACGGTAGATAGCTGGAGTGAAAGAATGACGTATAGTATATTCATCAAAAATTATTTGAAGTTGAACTATGATTCATGACGTGCACTTAAAGGCGAGCAGTAATATTCTGGCATATTAACAGTTAGTATACACAGAGTCATTAAACGTTCACTTCACTTGAAATGTGAAGTTCGCCTTGACTGTGCTTGTACGGCATGTGGTATTTGTAAGATTTCCCTGCAGAATAAACTGCGGTATTCTTACTGGGGTTGCCGAATCGTATGTAGTGTACGTCCAACGGAGCAGTTTGTATGATGGGTTACATCTAGTCTAATAACGTTTTCACTCTTCATATGTTCTTTCTAATGGTGACGGCTAAAAACGCTGTATTTGCTTGAAATGTTCCTGTCGTCCGTACTTTGTAATTTCCGTGTGATCACGTCAAGTCCCACTGATGTTATTGCACTGAAACAACGCACTCTCGGCGATGTGTCTCGTGCGAGACTCACTACATGACGTACTTCTTCTCGGATTTAATTGGACAGACTTAGATTAATTATCTGTAATCCTACACATGTGAAATAAGTTAAAACAAGGGTCATCCGTCTCGCTTTGACCTGCGAGATAGATTTAAAATTGAGCGAGGTGGCGCAGTGGTTAGCACACTGAACTCGCATTCTGGAGGACGACAGTTCAAACCCGCGTCCGGTCATCCTGATTTAGGTTTTCCGTGATTCGCTAAATCGCTTCAGGCAAATGTCGGGATGATTCCTTTGAAATGGCTTGCCCGACTTCCGTCCCCATCCTTCCCTAATCAGATGGGACCGATGACCTCACTGTTTGGTCTCTTCTCCCGAATCAAACAACCAACCCACCAACAGGGTCAAACTTCTCACTATTCCAAAGTCAGTAATTAATACCATGTAGCAAACGAAATAATTTCCGATCCCTGAATTGGAATACGTACATCACTACGAATTCATGCATCTCTTACATCTGGTTCCTAGCCTCACTCACCGAGGTTCGCTACGACAACCCAAGGGAAATATAATTTAAAGTCAGTGGGGGAAAAGTCACACTAGAAACGCTGCACGCAAATTTCCATCGAAACGAATATAATTTGTTAGTTTCAGCAAAATGCCTGCCAAATCAGTCTCGATCATTACACACCACGGTCCACCTAGTTACTTGCCTCCACAATCTAATTTCAGGTCTTTGTCTACTGAACTTCAGAGAGAAAAAAACGGATAATTCAACCCGAAATCCACGTTCGCTTGCGGGAACCCACTTTCGGATTCTCACAGATTACTCGGTTGATCAGCAACACCTTCTCCTAACTTCTAAAGTTTCTCCGCCGGAGGGGGCGCACGACTTCTACACCTTACGGGGGTCGCCAGGAGATTCCTTGATTTCGCCAGCTCCAAAACATCTCCACGAAATTATTTAACAATCAGGTCCTCCATCCAGTCGGAATCAGGAGCAAAATATTGGCATTTTCATCGGACATTTCCTGTCGGAGCAAATGAAGTTTTTGTGCGCTGCTTCTTCTGGGGGTACTTTCAGTTTCTCTGCCATGGATGTTGGAAACGGCCGTCTGAGTAAGCTACTCTCACTGCAATCCTGAGGCTTTGGCTCCGCTCACAACCCACTTAGGAAAATTAGGGGAAGAGCGGCCCATCATCTTCAGGTCGAAGAAAATGTAAACACGGAAATCGGCCGAGACGACTGCAATACCGACTGACACACATAGACTGCTAGGAAATCATACTCGTATAGTACTTCAAGCAAAGCTGTTTCGTGCTTTGATTCTTAAGAACAATTTCCTCAATTAACAATTATAAAATTAACTCTCTCTCATGGTTTTCCAGTCAGTATGTAACGACCGTCGTCGGGTTATTTCGTTTTTTCCGCTGACCCACTGCTCCATTTCTCTTTTAACGCGCGGTGTAAAGACGAGTATTTGACGCGTGACGCGGAGAACGGACATTTCCAATAAACGGAGGTGGCGGCGAGCTGTGAAGGAGCAGGCAGGCGTGTTGGTGGCGAGGGTGGCTATTGAAAGGGAGTGATGGGAGGGGCGGGGAGAGGCCAAGCCGCGGGTCTGGCTGTGGAGGGGCCCTCACGCAGATGGCCAGATTGGGCGCCTTTGTACGCGGCCAGGCGGCCCTGAGTCCGCACCTCTCCCGAGCCTGGGTCACGACTAGTGGGAGCGCACCTCCACCACCGGTGCGTCCGCTGCAGGCTTCTCATCCTGCAACAATTGTCACCAAACCTGCACGCAACGTTGTCTCGCTGTGATGAGACGTTTACAGGGGCTCAGGAAATGATTCAAACACACTGGTCCTTGTCACTTATTCTCCTTTTTACTTCTTCTACCATCCCTGGAAATGCTCTGAACTGCCAATACGTCATCGTTGTGGCTTTGTGTAGCAATCTTATTACGTCACATGTTAGTGATTTCCAGCGATCACGTACATCTCAGTCGGTTGAAGGAATAACTTGGTTTTCTGTTGTTGTCCTAATAATTTGCGTTACTTCCCCGTATTCCAACATCTCAACTATTAATGTAAGGATGCTAGTTCCTCTTTACCTACACCGCCCTTGTTTTTATAACCTGCAAATCGTTTTTATAGTTAAATTTCACTACACTCCAACAAAACACTCGCTATATTCTTTATCGTTACCCACTGTTATAGCAGCGCGCCAAGCAGCCAGCAATCTATACTTCTGAATACGACATCGGATGAGTGTGAATAGTACCGTTTATATTTATTTTTACAACAGGGAGCGTAAGGAGTGCCACAAAAATCGATAATAATGAAAACACGACACCATGTTTGTCTTTCTTTACTTTCCTATGCACGTTGGGAAATATGTAACGGTACATTGCAGGAAGGGATTCTCTTGTAACCTACGGGTACTTTCCGAAGAATGACGTTTTCTTTAAAAACGAAGAATGGCTAATAAACAGCATAAGACCCGAGATTTTACAGAGAGACGTCACATAGGCTACCTAGTGAACAGTATGAAGTGCATTCTCACTTCACTTTCAGTCAAATCAGTGAATGTGGAACAAGGATAAATTGCAAGGAATGCAATAACTACAGCATTTAACGCACCAAGTAATCCACCACAACTAATGTTGAAGGGAAAACCACACAAACATGATAATACAAAGTCAAAAGCAATAACAATATCTGCCAACACATGAGAAACCAGTTCCACACTTGTTCTTACATATGAGGCAGAAACGGTAAGCCTCTTCAGCACATTTGCTTTTGAAGCAATGTAATTACATTTTGAAAAGTATCCTCGTATTATTAAATCAAGTGAAGCGTAAGAATGGACCGTCATTAGACTATAAATTTTTACATGTTAAGAAAAGTGCCTAGCACAACAAGAACAGAAAACAGCAGGAATACTGTATATCTTTCTCATGCATGAAATATATGTATATATTCTGTTTCTGTCAGCGGAATAAGCTTCAATTTTACACATGTTGCAAAGTATTTCTTCATGAATAAGTTGTAGCTTACGTCACCGAATCAGTGAGGTTCGGCTGTTTTTAAATTCATTTAACGATAATTCACATCTATTGGTAGTTTACTAATGAGCGGAATGTAAAAATATTATAACTATTTCATTAATTAAATAGAAAAATAGTCAAAAACAAATATTATCCTTAAGAACCATGTCACTGTTTGCTATCTTATCGCTCGAAGCGCTAATGCCACTACAGCTGCCAACGGTATCTTTTGCAGCAGAGCGTGTCGCGACTGTGGTGAGGCTACGTATTAGACTGTGGTTTCACTTTCTACGCTGCTAAATCTGGTTTTCTTTTATTTACATGTGTCCAATATCGAAAAACTTTGAATTTCTTGATATTTATACAATATTAGCTTCATTAACGATGAAGTAATAATGTCGTATTTGATACGAGATTCTCTGTCTCTTCGATCCCAAAATGTGATGATGCGAAACATAACTGATTCAGAACTATCGAATCAGTAAGTTGTGAACTGATAGGCTAATACGCAACAGTTCATATTAATCGGGTGTTAGAAGAATACTGAGTGGGGACACTAAGACATTTATAACTTTTTGCTTCCGTTATGCATGATATTGGGGACAACACTTGTTACATATTTCATTATGTAGAATGAAGACGTCAATCAGCTGTGTGTTTTTTTCTTTTTCTATTGACCATCGAATTTAAAGTTCTGCTGCGTTACCAGCACTTCCGTAGTGTGCTGGCAATTACTACGATGGTAATTATCAGTGAATTGTCGAGAGACATCACTGTGATGGGCGCTGTTTCAGCAGGCTGCTTCTGGAACTGACGAACCTCCTTGCCCTAAAATGACAATGCTCTCAAGGTGTAGGCTTGAATGATTATGAGAGGCATTCACTGGCATACCGAACAGTGTACATAAGCTGAAGTCTGTTAAACGTCAACGTATAATGTTGCAGGGCGACATGAAGTGGAACGACCACATAAGGACGGTAGTGCGAAAGACGAGCGGTTCACTTCATCAATAAAGACGACTGCGAATAGAAAGTAGGTGCAACCCATTCCTCAGTACTACTTTTGTGTTTCGGATCTGCACCATGTCGAGGTCGACAAGTTAATAGCACGGGATGCTTTTTGATCTCTGGTGGGAATTCCTGGATGAAGCGACTGTCTTTGCGCGGAAAACTACTGAGAAAAATTCGAGAACCACAATTCGAAGCTGAATGCAGGATGATTTTCCTACCGTCAAAGTAAATTTCGCGTAAGTAGCGAGAAGATGAGAGAAAATAGGGCTTGTGCGGAGAAATTTAAATAATTGTTTTCCTCCGCTCTGTTTGTGAGTGCAACAGGAAATGACTAATGGTGGTATAAGCTACCCTCCGCCACGCACGGTTTGCGGAATATATGTGTAATGTAGACACAGACATTTTTCGTCAATAAAGGAAACGGTTTTCGTGATAAAAACACGCTCTTTCTTGTTGTTACACACACAGATATAAAATACGTTCAATAATTATGAAGCATTCAATAATTATGAAGCAACTACGGAAACTACGGCAACACAAATGAAGGAAATGAAACAAAATATGCAAGTCGTGAGGTTGGTGAAAAACTTTTTATGGGCTGTTATCTTGATCAGCGAGTGAAGCTGTTGAAGAATATGGGTGGACACTCGCCTGGTGAGCCAGGAGACGAAGACGAGCGTGATGAGCGAGAGCAGCATGGAGAAGGTGCGGAAGGGGAACAGCTGGCGCTGGTTCTCCTCGTCCCAGCCGGGGAAGTGGATGGCCGCGGGCAGCCCCATCAGCTGCTCGCCGCCGCTGATGCGCACGAAGAACGCCACCAAGTAGGCGGTGAGGCTGCCGTACGTGTTGCAGTGGTGCTTGAAGTGCACCACCATCAGCAGCTGCGGGAACAGGATCACGTACACCAGGTCCGAGCACATGGACCTGCGCACGCCACACCACACAGCTGCAGTCGCACGTCGCGAGTAGGTCTGCACAACTTGTTACTACACACACTGTCATTTCATTGGCAGCGTAACATTTATATGAATACGGATGTATAGCATATACGCATTATGGAACATTCTTCCTTACCATCAGTGAGCAACCCGGCTCATACCACATACCGTGTTAAAATGTAAACACGAGGTGGTGTTAGACACATCATAAGCCGGATTAGAAACCTCTGTGACACATAAATTCCTGATCATAAATAATTTGTAAACTTTTCCTATGTATTCTACATAATTTAGGTGATACGATAATAACCTTTTTTATATATGATCATAGATATAAAGGGCGGTAGAAAAATGTTTGATACTCTTGTAGGGATCTTGCAGGGCAGGTTATACTGGGACATAAATGTCAAGAAAAAATTCGATCCGTTGCACCGTTTCCGAGTTATTTAGCACTGAAGTTAGGCAATCAGCTCGTCGCACGCGCAAATTCAAATTTCAGTCAACCAAGCAAAGCACTCACTGGGCAACACCGCCTCTGGTAGGCCGCTTGAATGTGAGCACGCGGCGCCCTGATTGGCTGATTTCAATGCTAAATAACTCGGAAACGGCGCAGTGTATTTTTTCTTAACATTTACGTCTCACTAGAAGCTGCCCTCAGACATCCCTACAAGCGTGTCATACATTTTCTCACCACCCTGTATACGTATGAACCTTTACAGTCGTGTAACTAATAGTGGTTACAAAATTTAAAGGTACAGTTCTTTATCGCGAAACCAAAACTCACAGTGCAGAAATTTTAGTAAAGAGGGAAAAGGAACTTTTATCAACGTAAAATGTAATGTTGATATAGTATTTACACATCTTGATTAATTATGAGACTCATATGTATTCAATTACTTTTAGAGTTGCGTCGCAGTGGTTCACATTACACTTGTTGACACACACGTTCTTCCTTATAAGTGGCTACAATAAATGATCCTGTTCCCTTCATAAGTTGTAATAAATACAGGTTGTCATAATAATCGTTACTTTTCCTTCCTTTCTAAAATTGCTATACTTGAAGTTTTGTTGTCACGATAAACAACTGTATCTTTAAATTTTGTTGCCAGTATTAGGTATACACCTGAATACGTTCATGAGTACGTCTCTACACACATATCAAAATTGTGGTTATTATTGTATCACATAAATTATGTAGAATACTTAAGTAAGGTTTAAAAATCATTTATAATTAAGAATCCGTATGGCACAAACTCGCCAAGTTAGCCGAGAGCGCTAATGCACTGCTTTCTGGACTCGGGTAGGCGCGCTGGCCCGGAATCGAATCCGCTCAGCGGATTAAGGACGTGGGCCGGTGTGCCGGCCAACCCGGATGTGGCTTTTAGGCGGTTTTCCACATCCCAGTAGGTGAATACCTGGCTGGTCCTCACATCCCGCTTGAGTTACACGACTCTCAGACATTTGCAACACGTTCGCACACTTTCATGGTTTACACTAGACGCAGACAGCTGGAGTACACTGATTCCGTCCTGGGGGCTATGTGGTGGCGCCAGGAAGGGCATCCAGCCACCCCTTTCAATTAACCATGCCAAACCCGATTGTAACAATGACGACCCTGCGAAAACTGCGGGACAAGAGAAAAGTAAAAGGAGAAGACGAATTCGTATGGCTCAGAATTTTGTAACACGGTGTATGATATTACCTCTAACGTCAGCTATCGCATAGGAAGAATGTTCAATAATGATTGTATATTATTTATCCTCAAGGTATGTAAATCGATTCCTTGCTTCGCACACAGACACCTAGTCTTGTGTTACATTCCGTGTATCGCGTCATTGCATAAGAATTTTTTGTATCTATTCTTACATAAATTTTTTGCACCACTAACCTGATGATGGTATGAAGCGAAACGCATTGTAAAAAGTGAAAAATAAAGAAATATTGGCAACCAGGACAAGAATAAATTTATTTGACTCGAACATGGTCGCAGACCATTCAATGACTTCATGTCTAAAAAAATGTCGGTAAGTTATGCCACGCGACCACCGGCCATGCAAGTCGGCCACCTGGCGAGAAACAGAGTACGAGAAAGACCCCTCTCTTCGGCAAGTCACTCAATCACGTCATCGCCGTCTACTCACCACCATTGCCGCTGGACCCTGTTTACGTTACCGGACCGCTCCGCTGGCCCTGCAGAATTCATCGTCTCGTCCTGCTGTACTGACGTGCTCTACCACATCTCATAGAAACATTCCCTCTGGATATATGTACTACCTTGACCTATGTCTTTTGGAACACACTTAACCTGCACACCTGCATGTGCCACTGACTGAATTCTCAGTCTACACGGTTTATCAGTTCTGTAACATGTTTTTGAATTGTACTTTGAATAGTTTCCAAACATCTTCCGCTTGTTATAATTTTCGCCATTTTAAATTCTTCCTTAGAGTTTTTCATGATGCTTGTTGTCGCTTGCTGAAATCCCAATTTTGCTTTTATTCCTAAGACGGGCTTATACTCTTGAAAAGAAAGGTTCATGATTTGAACTACAGTCTGAGGGTTTGAATTGGAATGTCAATAGTGAGGGTTGTGGAGATGGTGAATGGAGGCGACATGTCGTTAGCACACTGCCTTCCCGGCCATTACTGCCGATTTTTGCCGTTGTATTCCATACTTTCCCCTGGAGTTATTCTTCGGGTGTCGTCAAGGAGAATACTTGGCAGAGGGGGCGGAACGTGGGTTGTCCATTTGACAGTCGATTTATGATGTCAGACCTTCAGATTTTTCGAGAGATGGCAAGAGGAGACAGAGAAAAGAAAGAGGCAGAGGTACTACATTAACTTACCAGAGGCCGTAAATGGAGGGAATGGTGAGCGCCATGATGGTGGACAGGACGCCCACCACCAGTATGGAGACCCGCATCACCCAGATGATCTCCATCTCGGAGGCCTGTAACACCAGCAAACCTCGCTGACCATCGGATTTTCACTCTGCACAAGTTCGATCTTTTTCGGCGACTCATTTTCAATGGTCTCTCAAAGTACACCAAAAAGAATTTATGCATTTCGTTGCAATATAACCCGAAAGTAAGCGTAGCTCAGTAGAAGAAAAAATATTTTTCAAACGCATACCAAAGGAACGCAAATTGGATTTTGTGATTAATGATATTAGTGAGCCACCTTCTTCTAAGAATGTGGTGGCTCAAGGTTTTTGTCTGATTAGCAGAGGCACTGCTTCCCTTTCATTTCTCAGTGGTTGACCCTTGTCCGGAAGCCAAAAGCCCCAAGTGAGGCAACTGTAAGTAGACTCGAAAAACTGTTTGAGCACAGGAACCTGGTTTGCATACATTTTCCGTTACACAATGCAGCGAGAGATAAATCCTCTAATGTGGGCGGAACATCACAAGCTACAAATAACTGAGAGTGCTAACGGTTACATTATTCCGAACCATATATGGGAGAAGGGTGGTTTTTACCATGAACGTAACAGAAGCCATTCACGTATTTCATTTTTTTAATGAATAACGAATAGTGTTGCTGACACTGACTGTCGAATTCGTCCAGTATATTGAAATGAACCATTATTTCATCGAGATGCGTCGAATGTCGTACAAATGATAGCCACAATTCCCCTAAACCTAGTTTCTAAATGTATGAAGCTCTACGGCAGACTTAGTATCAAAAAACTGGACAGGACACATTTATCTAAAAAAAATGAAACGAGTAAATTAGTTTACACAGAGGTAATACGAGTTTTGTATACATCAGTCATCGATAAAGATCACATCGCAAAGGAAATGTTTCTGTATGCTTTAGCCATTTCAGTACCATGCTGTGTTATCACTTTAAATTTTATTGTAATGAGTTTTCGCGCTTGTTTCGCAAAAAGTGCTGGACTAAGGTTAAAATTCAGTTACTCAGTGCCCTCCTAAAATGAAGTTCCCAGAGGGTCCGCACAGAAGTAGATGGTCATTACAAGTAAAGACTTAAATCCACAACAGAATTATAAATATACCAAGTTTTAAGTTCTTCAGAAATTTAAACATAAAACTTATCTGCGTAACTATAGCATTACATGCTTTCTGTAGCATGAACAGTAATTATGCAAGCGCTTCAGAATGAAGGGGAATATACCATTTCAAGCTATTTCTGTACGCTGTTGGGCTTGGTTTCAGGCCCTGTTCTTGCCCGTAGTTTATCATTTTTTTCTTCCAATGTCTTGTTTGCTTACGGTGAAAAACTACATCTAATCCTGAACTCACTTAATCTGATGAAATGACAGTAATTTCATGTAGTCCACAGCGAATTTATCATGTTTTGAAACAAACAGACCCTAAAAAAAAGCAGTGGTATCCGCATTACTAGAAAGCTAATGGAATGATGTGAAATTTTTGGGCAAAGCGGGATCAAAGGTTGATTGATTGGTTGGTTGATTTGAGGCAGGGGACCGAACAGCGAGGTCATCGGTCCCAGAGATGAAAGGAAAAGGTGTGACGACAAACAGTTCAGGATGTTTGTATTAAAATCTGGCCAAGACGTTGTATTTTGTTACAACACTTAATTATCTTTTGAAGAGACTAGTGGTGTGTAAATGAGAAAAGACATGCATGTATGTTCGAAGGAACATTGCATCAAACTTCACAGACACCTCCAAATACAGACACCGCATTAATGTAATACACTGAAATAGGTACATATTAAGGTACCAATTATCGGAATATTTTTACCTGCACCCCTAACATGCTGACTGTCATATACAGAGTAAGTTCAGATTTAGATCTCGTCTGCTCCATAGTAAATTCATTGTTTAACCTCTTTTGTGTTGCGTCGGTTAACAATGACTTCAGTTCCCTGCTTGAGTTGAGAGTGAAACGTCTCTCATCAATTCTCTTCCCCGGCCACGCCTCCTCTTCACGTTATTATGAATCAGCAAATCTCCACCAAAGAAGTGAGAGCTAGATGAAAAAAAGTAAACCAAAAAATGTTCCAAGAGAAAGACCGACAGTTCCATAAGTAACACTTTTTTAGATACAGTGCTGCAATAAGAACTCAGCAGAGGCAAGTGCTCGCAGCCTGACTCCAAGTTGCCTGGTTGAGTGGCAGACTTATTGCATGTGAAGCTGAAGCATAGTACCTTTCTATTTCTTTAGCAAAAATATCTGCTTGCTTAAACTACACCATTAAGTGCCTCAATTATCAGACTGTTTTTCAAAGAACTCTTAAAATCTGTTCTCTGGAAAAAGGACTGTCCCTTAATTTTGAGAACACATTATATGCAGTTCCGTTCGAGGAAGAGAGCCATGCCAACAACTGACGGAGCGCTTGAACAGCAGCCAGTAAACCAGGAAGCATGTTTCAAATCTTTGGGTGCACATATTGATGAAAACGTGAGCTCGAAGAAGCATATTACTGAGTGTGCTCAAATATTTAAGTTCAGCTACTTTTATATTCCACATAATTGTTGGTTTTGGAAATAAACGAATGAACCTCCTGATATATTTTGTATATTAGTATTCAGAATGGCTTATGGAAGATTTTCCTGCGGTAGCACACCACTTAGAAAACACTGATTGCTCAAAAGCGAGCAGTAATAATACTGCTCGTGTGTGGTGTTCACAAAGTCATATTTTTGTTTTTTGAGTGCAGTTGCATGAAGAGGACTGAAAGAATTACTTCATTAACAATAGAAAAAAAATTTAAGTAAATCTTTCAAACTGACTCATTCGATGTCACTTTCATAAAAAATTATTCGGTAGATCTATGGAAAATGCAACTAATTCAAAAGAAATACGTACGCGCTGCCTGAAGATAAGCTTATAAACATTCCTGGCGAACATCGAGGACGCTGACAGCACGCTGGAGTCAGCCGAAGACATGACAGCCGCAGAGACAGCGCCCAGCCCGAAGAAGGACACGTAGTCGGGGGTGAGGTACTGCAGCACCATCGGCAGGATCATCGACGTCTCGTCCTCCGTCAGCGGCCACGGCCCGTGGTACGCCGTCTCGTTCCACGCTGCAACGTACCAGAGAGTGGGCCGACTGCTGATGTGGCTGGTTTGCATGAGGAGCTTAAAACTAGGGTCGAGAACGGGGCGGCTTCAGACGGCCCAACCTGTGTATCGTCCAGGCCAGCCCGTCTCACGAAGTACAGCCCACTGTGCACAGACCCCGGGAGTTACACACACACACACACACACACACACACACACACACAAGCGCGCGCGCGCCCGCGGGCGCCCACACACACACACATTCAAAAATAGTTTAGCACCACCCGTTTGTTTCGAATTTCATGGCACAGGCACGAATATTTATTTCCACTGCTTCCAGATCACTAATTCGAAGTAACAAACATTTATGGGACGACAACTTCGTCTGTTTCCCAAGGGGAATACTTCCCAGCATTCCTAGGTCAAGTGAATATACGGTGAAACTTCCTCTTGCTCAAATGCAGCCTTGAATCCGCCGTGGCATAATATCTACGAGATAATCAAGGCATCCCTGGTCCAAATTGTTCCGTTCTGCAATGTCGATTCTGGAGAAGTCGCCCTGAGAACATGATCGCTGTCCACGTTCAAAAACAGTTCATTTCTGTCGACCCCGGCAGAATCTCGTCCCTGTACCATAAACTAGTGAGACTTCGTTCAACAACCACGATAGATGGACGGTGGCCCATGTAATGCCACCCTAGAAACCCGCTCCATCACCTTGTTGCAGACATGGGGCATAGTGTCGGAGGCGTTCGATACTACCGGGTTGTCACCAAACACGTTGTTTGCGATTATCAGGGTACAAACAAATCAGTTTCGTCCGTAAACAACTTCCAGTGCCTAACCAGGAGCCTCTAATTTGGATGGTTGTTTGGCCTTCTGTAAGAAAGTCCATTAGGCTGTGGTGTGCGACTTACAGCTCACCATCATGCAATCTTCTCCTAACTGTCCGATGTGATACATAACGTCCTGCAGCCACTTCGAACACTGAATTCAGTTCTGGTCCATTCAGCCCACTTTTTTCACTACAAATTTGTAGATATCAATCGTTTTGTGCACCTGTCGATCGTTTTCGGTCTGTCCGATGTGAGTCCTCAACGTTACATTTCAGTTGGAACCGATTGCACGTCGCGCCACATCACTGTGACACCGCTATAGAAATCAAGCGAATTTCCTGCTTGACAAGCCTTCGGCGCGTAGCGTGATGATGCAGACCCGATTACTGTTCGCGATTGTCATTCGTGACATGATGAAATTTCACTCTACTGTTCCAAAGACGTCTCTAATGCGTCCCTACAGGCTCTTTACTTTCAACTGAAATCACGCAATCTATTCAAGTTCAGCGCTCTACGCGTAACTATGTACGTTTACAAACAACGTCAGGGGTGATTTGCCGATCGGTACATGAACAATAACAATAGTAACACAAGAGCTTAACATGTGGGGTGATGCATAACTTCTGTTGACGTCTGTAGATGGCCTGCCATCCTGTCGTCTCGCCAGCCCGTTGCGCTGTGCTGCTGTCTGATCATAGATCCACCGCTCCAGCCCGCTGTCTGTGCTGCGGCGCTCCTTCCGACTATCTGAAAAATCCTGAAACTTAAGGACAGTAAATCTGAGGTCTTGTACTCCTTGATGCCTAATATGCTTCGGTGCATTCGTGCATTGCGACTATAATTCAATCCTCCCTACTAGAAAGCAATGTCCTTAATTTCGTCAATAATCGCCTGATTTTTAATATAGCTACATCTACTCCATATCTGTAATCCGCAAGCCACCCTACGGTGTGTGACAGTAGCTACATTGTCTACAGCTGTTACTTCCCCCTTTTCCTGTTGCATTCGTAAATCCTTCAGGTGAAGACCGACTCCTGGAAAGCCTCCGTGTAGACTGCAAACTATCTAATTTTACCTTAGTGATATTTTCACGAGATATATGCAGGACGAAGCAAGGTATTAGTTGAGTCTTTTAGAGACATACGCTGTCTGTACTTTAACAGTAAACCAGACAGTGATACAAAACATCAGTCCTGTAGCGTCTGCCATTGGAGTTGACTGAGAAACTGTGTAGCTCTTTCGAACTCTTTTTATGAATCTGTAACGAAACGCTCTGCTCTTCTTTGTTTCCTTTATCAATCATACCCGGTACAGTTCCCGGAATGACGAAAAATATTCAAATATTAGTCGAACAAGGGTTTTATAAGCTGCCTTCTTTGTAGATGGGCTGCATTTCCTGCGCTTTCCGATGAAACTCAGTCTGAAGTGTATCTTACCTGCTATTACTTCTATGCGGTAATTTTTCTTTTAATCGCTCCTTACGCATATTCCAACATGTTTTATGGGAATGTACTCATAGAATACTGAGTCTTTCTTCCTGTTTGTACGCAGTACGAAACATTTGCTTATGCTGACGTCAGTTGCCTATCCCTAGACGATGTTTTGATCCTCTGCATGTTTTCCTGCATTTCGCTTTAACTTTCGAGCATTTAGATTTCTCTAAACGTTCAAATTTGTGTGAATTCCCAAGGGACCAGACTGCTGAGGTCATCGGTTTCTAGACTTACACACTACTTAAACTAACTTAAACTAATTTATGCTACGAACAACACACACACACCCATGCCCGAGGGAGGACTCGAACCTCCGGCGGGACTTCTCTGTATACAACATTAGCATCAGCGAAAGGTCTCATAGGGCTTCATTCAATAGGTCGTTTATATGTATTGTGAAAAGTAATGACCCTACAGCATTCCACTGCTGGGCTCGATATTCCTTTTCACGACTGAAGACCTCTCTCTATTGAGAATGACACACTGTGTTGCATCTGAGCAGAATCTCTTCAGTTCACTTAGTTCGTCTGGTATTTCGTACTCTCGTATTTTGTTCACAAGCATCTATACGTAACTGTGTCGAAAGGCTTCCAAAATGGCGAGGTACGAGGCATTCACCTAGCGCCGATTTTCACTGTTTCTGATTCTCGCGGACGGACAGAGCAAGATGGGTTTCAAAGGTGATGTTTTCGGAATTCGTCTTGATGCCTATTGTGCAGTTTTTCTACGTCTTTCTGATGTTCGTGCGATAATTTAAAGCAAGAACTACAGGGCGAGCTTCCTCAGTAAAACATATTTCGAGAAAGGCGTCTCGTATTTCGGCCTTCCCTGTGCCGTCCTCCGTTTCGATGCCAGTATGGCGTCAAAGTGACTGAACTAATAGCCTCAATTCGCTTACGATTTAAAATAACAACAAAACATCTTAGATCGTTCAGGAAATTAAGAAGTTATCAAAGACATACTGCAACTGTTACTGCTGTTACATGCTCTCTTATGATCATGAAAATATCTATGAGTATACTGTAATTGGTTTTAGTTTGTTTCCAAAACGGTATAAGCTGGCGCTATAGTGAAACATGGCAGCACAAACATTCATTAAAACTGCTTCCCATCTGTACCTACATATTGAAATGCGTCAGTCAAATGGTGCATTGGCACTTTTCAAGCATCATTGCATTGATTCAGTTTATTGTAATCCGTATCGTGTGTCTAACAACTCATGAATACCTGATGCTGATAATTATGAGTGATATCGGTGACTGCAAAAATAAAGGCGCTAACACATGTTTTAATTTCTCTCTATCTGTGTAGTTAATCGCACGTCCCATGTTTGTTGTGTTTTACAGATCTTGGATGGACCACTAGCAGAAGGGGGCAGGAGCCTCTGGCGGCCAGCTCCCTCAGCACCCTGGGGAGAACAGCCGTTCTAAAGATGAGGCTGTTTGGAGCTGGGGTCAGCGACCCGGGCACTGACCGCCACGCACCAGTTTACGGGGTCCCCTACTGCAGGGCTTCATTTCGGCCAGAACGCACCGGAATGGCGTTCCGGCACCCCCGCTCCCCAAGGACTTTTTCTTTTTCTTTAACTCACTGTAACAAGTCGAAACAGGAGATTTAAAGTAGCATAAGCGTATCACATCACAATGCAATTTGCCGCTGCGCCGGCACCAGTGGACGTGACAATGGGTGAACAGCGTGAGGCGATTTGCAGAGGCGTGGGGCGAGGTACTTGAGTCAAATAGAAAAGAATAACGCTAGAAGTGTTTGAACATGAGCATCTGTATAATGTCCTTTCACAAAAATTTTGTTTCTTATTTGTCGTAATTTATGCCACAACAGCTGATCAACTGGGCGCGCGGCACACGGAATTAAAGTTTCGTGAAGTCGTGTTACTGGGATTTTCGATTTCAAAGGTGGTGCTTATTTGTAATAATGAATATGAAATTAAATCAGTCCAGTTGCATTACAACTGAATCAGTAGAAGACACATGATACTTGCTTCACATCTGACTCCTCGTCTGCTGTCACATCGTGCTTTGTATTTACTAACTCTTCGGGAAGTCGGAATTGTAAGTGATTCCAGTGGGCTAGGAATATCTCTATCGTCGTTCATCATTAAAAAGCTTTATTAATTAATACTGGACACACGATCATCGATCAGCTACAATGAAACTGTTCGTACAATGCGGATGGCAACAGTTGGAAACATGCTCATAGTCACGAACATTACCAGTTTGTGCCGATTTGTATCGATCAGGACTAGAAAGTAAAGTGACTTTGCTTCAGGGACAGACGGTAGCACCTGTTGCTATATTAAATCTTATGTTTTTTGTTATGATTATAATGAATTATGTTTAAAAACCTTATTTCAGTACATTATTTTGTAAAAATTTTTAGAAATTAAGGACTGCCGTATTGTTCACTGTGTCGCCAGAAAGGCGAGTGCGGTCAGTCGTTGGGCGACAAAAAAGGACGTCCGAGGACTGGGAATTTGGAACTCGGTTTTCTCAAAATTTTATAAGTGAAAAACAGCTGATTGAATACCTTGTAAAATATTTTCTAAGTGAGGCATTGGATTGCTGTTTTAAAAAATATCGTTGGCCTGTTGCTGGCGAAGCCCTGTCATTGATGAGGTATCTTTTGTGTGGGTTTTGTGCAGAGAGCAGAGGAAATAGAATTTCTGGGACACTCTGGATATAGGTGCGGAAGAGGACACACGGGTTTCCGTTACGTGCAGAAGCAGATACTCTGGATCAGGACGAGGAGAGGGAGACTCTGACTTTGGAGACGCGGTAAAAGACAGACTTGAATTTTTTATGGTCAGTCCATCACACAGTGGTTGATGAATGGTGGCTGTCAGCACGCCCAGCCTTATGTAGAACTCAGTTCTCCAACTCTCCCACCACGGTGAGAATATCTGGCAGCACAGGCTATCCGGGAAGGAGAGCAAGCTTCTCATCCATGACCGAGCAGGGTTTATCATTTGCATGTGGATTCTGTAAGTCTTTCTGGCGTGATCAGGGCAATCACTGCACACTCATCTGCTGTTCTGATGACCTGTTGAGAAAATGATCAGTCTCATCTCTCTTGCTCCTTGCAGGCATTACCAAACCAACCAAACTCTGTTTTACATTGGTTCCAGTGCTTATAATTGGTAGTTACTTTTATTAATCAAGTTTATGTGTAATTATTATTTTGTCCTTTACGTATGTGATCGCAAGAAGTATTTGTAATAAATTGGGATCAAACTGGGCGAAAGGTTTTTTATTCAGTAGTTAGGTGACCCCCTCGTAATTAGCAAACCTATAACGCGTTTTGTAAGAACCGCCCGTGTGAGGGTGATTGTATTCATATAGTTCAATCTTTTGCAAGTCAGTTTTATTTCCGTATCTCAGTTCACGGAGCGTGATCTGTCTCTTGGTCGGTCCTACCAGTTCAGATGATTATAACAGCCAGAAGGCCTGTTAGCTCGGTTGTCGTCTTACAGTTATAATAATGAAGGAAAGAGCTCAAACCAGAAACGTACATGTGTTTACTTATATCCCTGTTCAGATGTGACTCGTAGACGTACGTTCAAGCAGCAGGTCATGTAAAAACTTCTTGTCATGAGCCTGGTGCACAGTCATCCAAAATATGGTGCACTCACCATCATGTTCCAGTTTCAGGTGGTTCCTAAATTTCTCCAAACGAATACGTGAAGTTTGGAAGGTAGGAGACGAAGTACTGGCGGTAGTAAAGCTGTGAGGATGGGGCGTGAGTCGTGATTGGATAGCTCAGATGGTGGAGCACTTGCCCGCGAAAGGCAAAGGTCCCGATTTCGAGTCTCGGTGCGGTACACGGTTTTAATCTACCAGCAAGTTTCAATGTTCACATCAAATAAATTCCTACTTACGGAAAGTTATTCCAGGTGTAGCAAGCGGTGTGTGCTGCTGCCTTATGAACATGCAGATGACTGACAAATATAGTGAAGCACCCAGAAGGGAGGAAGAAACGAAACTAAACTTCGTGGGTTGTGAGGGCATGTAAGTCATTTCAAAGACAACGAAATCGAGTCACATTCACAAATAACTCGTACGTATGAGCCCTCTCATCTGTATGACGTTGCACACCCTCTTTACTTTGATTGATGCTTTAGTTCGGTTGGAAAGAGTCTCGAAATGCCATTGTACCCGCTCCTGACGCAACCTCGCCTACAATATTTGTAACTAGTCCTTGATATCTTGGATTGTGGCACTGGCACGAAGATGAAGTTCGACCTGGTCTCACACTTATTCTGTCAGGGACAGTTGAGCAGGTGTGCTACTTGGTGGAACTGATCTGGGGTACTTTCTGGGCACGAGAGCGCCTCACCATCAAGCAGACAACCCATGGAGATATTTGCTACATATGGAAGAGCATTTCTTTGAAAAAATGGCGCCATACGATGTTAACTGAGAGATAAGACAAGAGGGTGAATGATGTCTGTGCCGTAAGAGTTCCCTCAATCACTAGCAATCGCTTCCTGAAGTTATACTATATGGCCACATGCGACTTGATGCGAGGAGTAACACCGCTGTGCTTCTCCAACACAATGGACGTATGAGACCACCTACCAAAGTCGCCGCAGTACTCACCAGTGGTGGCCGTCGAGGGTAGTGCAGATGCACGAGATATCGCTGAACACAGTGTGACATCACTCATCAGCAGTCCATGCTTCCCGCTCACGCAGTCACTCCAAATGCCGCCGTTTGTGGTGTGGTGTTAACGGCGGAGGCCTGCACATGGGGCGGTTATTCTAAAGTCGGTCTGCTGCTACTCTCCGAGTGCAGGATGACAGAGAATGTTACCTGCAGTTCATTAGTTCTTCTCGGATGGCAGACGCAGATGAGGAGTTACGATGTGCTTGGTGCTCAATACGGCGATCCTTAACTGTGGTGATCACACGTCGTTGACCGGAACCTTGACGACGAGTATACTTTCCCTCATGTTCCCATGCTGTCCAACATCTGGCCACTGTCATATCCGAAAGACACACAAATCTGAATATAGCAAAATTCTAGCAGCCTTTTCAAAATCTCTTAGGTACTGACAACGTTGTCTCACACGTACGTGGTACATTCGTGTCCTCCACAATGATCACCCGATATCTGTCGCTGTTGACGCCTCTTACATCCCCTACCAGGCCTGCCAACAACATTAAACGCGAACGATATTAATTCACTCTGGTAGCCGTTCTACTCGTCACAGAAAATTGCATTTCTGGTCATTTACATACCCGCCAACGGTGTGTACATGCACGAAGTTACACTGACATCCGACCACGATTTCTGGGTGCTTTTTATCAGGCAATGTAGTTTAGATTCGGTAGTTAAGATTTAGTGTAGTGACGAAAGCACTTTGAGAAACAAATATGAGGCATACCGAAGTTTTGGGTGCATCAGAACTGCACTAACCCGTTGACGTCTATGGCGCATATGAAACGTGAGTATCAAAACGAGATACGTAAAAAAAAAAAGCTATTAATAATTTAAAGCTTGCGTACGGGGTGAACCAGAGCCCAACCGACAAAGGTTTAGAGGTTATACAAGGGGCATTCAGTAGGCAGTGTAACCATTTTTTTTTTCTGGGCCACATGTGGTTGAGAAACTATGGAGTTTGGTATGGGGCATAGTGTAATATTTTCGCTTCAGCCCTTTGGTTTCAGGAAGTTCTGACTGGTGGCGGCGCTGTACGTAACCTTCAAAATGGTGTCTGTAAGAGAGGTGCGTTCAAAGTAGAGAGCTATCATTGAGTTTCTTTTGGAGGAAAATCAGAGCATAGCACATGTTCATAGGCGTTTGCTGAATGGTTACGCAGACCTAAAAGTGAACAAAAGCACGATGAGTGGTTGGGCGAGGCGCCTGTCGTCACTGGAACGAAGTTGCGCAAACCCGCCCGAGCTCCCCTGTGCTGACAGGTCTCACGCAACTGTGACTCCTGCAATGTTGGAACATGTGGACACGAAGTAATCGACGGATCACAATCAGATACCTCGCTGCACAATTGAACGTCGCTGTTGGTAGTGCTGACACGCTCGTCCACCTGTTGGGGCTCTCAGAGGTGTGTGCCCGCTGGATTCCTCGCTGCCTAACACAATATCATAAAGGGTAACGAGTTTGGCCCAATGAAGGATGCACTGCATGGGAAGCAGTACGTGGATGATGGGGAGATTATTTATGCAGCCATACGTGGTCCCGACGTCCACCAGCAGCGTGGTACCATGACGGCACAGAGGCCATCGCAGTAAGCCGGCGTGAGGCTGTCGCGTTGAACGAAGATAATGTTGACAAGTACAGTTTTCTAGGCAAAACATTGGGGAATAATATGACGTACTGGAATGCAACGGTATTTTCTCGGTATTTTGTTTTAAGTCTCCAATGGCTCGTTACAGAGTAATTGCATTTCATTCTCTTTCTTACTCTTATCCATATTAATATTGGTACTGCACTGAAAATTTCTGCAGTGTCGACAGAATCCGCTGAGTGCCTTGTTTAGAAATAAAATTGTTCCGTTCAGAATCAGTAATGCCCACTTTATTCTTCGTTCTCAAGCTTGCTTTTTATACTCCTTGGTTCTGTCTCGGGTTTCTTTGTCTAGCAGTGCTAAATGTACGATAACAGTGGTACACAGCACTATGAATACGCTTACTGATGAATAGTTGGCCAAAACACACATCCTGCTTGGGGTCAGTGAACGCAATAGAAGAACAGCAAAGCGACGCTAGGCTGAATTGTTCCTGCAGCTACGACAATCGCATCACACCACTGATGCATCTGAGAGGTGTGGCATTATTCTGCGTTTTTGACAGTACTTTTTGATGACTGCTTATTACGTGGTGTTTTACAAAAACGTTGCGTCGTTTCTTAATGTTACACCTAGATATTTCATCGAAGTGACTGAGTCAGGAAGCATATCATTAAACTGTCTAATAACATTGCATGATGTTTTCCTTTTGTCCAAATGCATTAACTTATACCAATTACAAAAATATCTCTGAGCACTATGGGACTCAACTTCTGAGGTCATTAGTCCCCTAGAACTTAGAACTAGTTAAACCTAACTAACCTAAGGACATCACACACATCCATGCCCGAGGCAGGATTCGAACCTGCGACCGTAGCGGTCTCGCGCTTCCAGACTGCAGCGCCTAGAACCGCACGGCCATGTCAATTACATTTAAAGCAAGCTGCCGTACATCACATAAATTAGGAATCCTGTCCAGCTCAAGCTTAATCACATCCCAGTGATGACAAGAGTTTCATGTACGCAATGGCTTAAAAAGGTCCCTGTTTTTGTTGTTGTTGTTGTTGTTGTTCTCTTCAGTCCAAAGAGCGATTTGATGTAGCTCTCCATGCTACTCTCTCCTGTGGAAGCTTCTTCAGCTCCCAGTACCTACTGCAAGCTACATATTTCTGAATCTGCTAAGTGTATTCATCTTTGATCTCCCTCTACGATTTTAACCCTCCACGCTGCCCTCCAATACTAAATTGGTGATCGCTTGATGCATCAGAATATGTCATACCAACCGATCCTTTCTTTTAGTCAAGTTGTGCCACAAATTTCTCTTCTCCTCAGTTCTATTCAGTACCTCCTCATTAGTTATGTGATCCACCCATCTAATCAAATATTCAGATGTGTGTGAAATCTTATGGGACTTAACTGCTAAGATCATCAGTCCCTTTTACACACTACTTAACCTAAATTATCCTAAGGACAAACACATACACACACACACACACACACACACACACACGCATGCCCGAGGGATACTCGAACCTCCGCCGGGACCAGCCGCACAGTCCATGACTGCAGCGCCTTAGACCGTTCGGCTAACCCATCTAATCTTCAGCATTCTTTTGTAGCACCAAATTTCATCTTGTCTAAACTATTTATCGTCCACGTTTCACATCCATACGTGGCTACACTGCATACAAATACTTTAAACTTAAATCTATACTCGATGTTAACAAATTTCTCTTCTTCAGAAACGCTTTCCTTGCCATTGCCAGTCTACATTTTATATCCTCTCCACTTCGATCGTTATCAGCTATTTTGCTCCCCAAATAGCAAAACTCATCTACTACTTTAAGTATTTCATTTCCTTATCTAACACCCTCAGCATCACCCGATTTAATTCGGCTACTTTCCATTACCCTCGTTTTGCTTTTTTTTTATGTTCATCTTATATCCTCTTTTCAAGACACTGTTCATTCTGTTCAATTGCTCTTCCATGTCCTTTGCTGTCTCTGACAGAATAAGAATGTCATCGGCAAACGTCAAAGTTTTTATTTCTTCTCCTTGGATTTTAATTCCTACACCGAATTTTTTTTTTTGTTTCCTTTACTGCTTGCGCAATACACAGATTCAATAGCAACGGAGATAGGTTACATTCCTGTATCACTCCCTTCCCTACCACTGCTTCTCTTTCGTGCCCCTCGACTCTAACTTCAAAAATTCAGTGTTAAGTAGCACGTACTGTAATTAGAGCCCCCAAACACTGTGTTATGGTATTGGAGAGAGTCAGTATATTTTCCTGAGGAATCTTCCTTCTTGCCGTGTGTATGTGAGTCCAGAAAGCATCACCAACGGTTGTTTCACGACCGTGATCCGTTGTATGTGAACATTCCTCACACCCTGATCTACATCTACATCTATATACATACTCCGTAATCCACCATACGGTGCGTGGCGGGGGGTACCTCGTACCACAACTAGCATCTTCTCTCCTGTTCCACTCCCAAACAGAACGAGGGAAAAATGACTGCCTATATGCCTCTGTGCTAGCCCTAATCTCTCTTATCTTATCTTTGTGGTCTTTCCCCGAAATAAAAGTTGGCGGCAGTAAAATTGTACTGCAGTCAGCCTCAAATACTGGTTCTCTAAATTTTCTCAGTAGCGATTCGCGAAAAGAACGCCTCCTTTCCTGCAGAGACTCCCACCAGAGCTCCTGAACCATTTCCGTAACACTCGCGTGATGATCAAACCTACCAGTAAGAAATCTAGCAGCCCGCCTCTGAATTGCTTCTCGTCCTCCCTCAATCCGACCTGATAGGGATCCCAAACGCTCGAGCAGTACTCAAGAATAGGTCGTATTGGTGTTTTATAAGCGGCCTCCCTTACAGATGAACCACATCTTCCCAAAATTCTACCAATAAACCGAAGACGACTATCCGCCTTCCCCACAACTGCCATTACATGCTTGTCCCACTTTATATCGCTCTGCAATGTTACGCCCAAATATTTAATCTACGTGACTGTGTCAAGCGCTACACTACTAATGGAGTATTCAAACATTACGGGATTCTTTTTCCTATTCATCTGCATTAATTTACATTTATCTATATTTAGAGTTAGCTGCCATTCTTTACACCAATCACAAATCCTGTCCAAGTCATCTTGTATCCTCCTACAGTCACTCAACGACGACAGCTTCCCGTACACTTCAGCATCATCAGCAAATAGCCGCACATTGCTATCCACCCTATCCAAAAGACCATTTATGTAGATAGAAAACAACAGCGGACCTACCACACTTCCCTGGGGCACTCCAGATGATACCCTCACCTTCGATGAACACTCACCATCGAGGACAACGTACTGAGTTCTGTTACTTAAGAAGTCTTTGAGCCACTCACATATTTGGGAACCAATCCCATATGCTCGTACCTTAGTTAGGAGTCTGCAGTGGGGCACCGAGTCAAACGCTTTCCGGAAGTCAAGGAATATGTTATCGGTCTGATACCCTTCATCCATAGTTCGCAATATATCATGTGAAAAAAGGGCGAGTTGCGTTTCGCAGGAGCGATGCTTTCTAAAGCCGTGCTGATGCATGGACAGCAACTTCTCTGTCTCAAGAAAATTCATTACATTCGAACTAAGAATATGTTCGAGAATCCTGCAACAAACCGATGTTAAGGATATTGGCCTGTAATTTTGAGGATGCGTCCTTCTATCCTTCTTATATACAGACGTCACCTGCGCTTTTTTCCATTCGCTCGGGACTTGGTGTTGGGCAAGAGATTCGCGATAAATGCAAGCTAAGTAAGGAGCCAGTGCTGTAGAGTACTCTCTGTAAAACTGAATTGGGATCCCATCAGGACCCGGCGATTTATTTATTTTCAACCCATGGATTGATGTCAGGAATTATTCTGCTGGAACATGGCATACGTGGTTTCCCAACCTGGGAGCCTTACTCCTCTCTAGAATCCTGATTGCGCATGGTTTCCACAGCCGCCCCAAATCACAGAACTTGGTATTTGCTCGTCAAGAAGCTCAAAAGCGCACCTGTTTGTAGCAGTGGCACAAAACACGTTTGTCCGCAGCTCGTGATCCTGTGGTAGCGTTCTCGCTTCCCGCGCCCGGGTTCCCGGGTTAGATTCCCGGCGGGGTCAGGGATTTTCTCTGCCTCGTGATGACTGGGTGTTGTGTGATGTCTTTAGGTTAGTTACGTTTAAGTAGTTCTAAGTTCTAGGGGACTGATGACCATAGATGTTAAGTCCCATAGTGCTCAGAGCCATTTGAACCAAAACACGTTTAACTGCAATCTTTAACGGATTAAATGGGCCTTGAAATTTTCTGCGCTCTACACGCCAGGGATGGTGTTGAAAACTCATTGTGTTCTGGGGCCTTTGTGATTTCTCGACTTGGAAACCAACACAGTGTCTTGCTTTCCACTATTCCTGCAGATGCAGCCAAGGCCTCATGGTAACTAGGTCACGAGCGTTGCTGTGTTTCACCGAAGAGCCAACATTATTAGAGTAGCAAAATCCATTTCTGGCAAAACGAATAAGGCTACCATCATCCCGTGCTATACAAAGTTGGCATGGGCCACTAATCACTTGTCGCTGCATACAAAGCTATTTTATCATTTGATTCCACGTTCCTACCACAGCCGTTTGCAGAAATATCATGTTCCGACAAATACATCTTCCAGAGATCAACAATTCAACTCTGATATTGCGGCATCTGGTACTAGTTAGCCATACTGGCACAAGTCTTCACGTTCCCTAATTTTTTGATGATTCTTCAGTAGTAGAATTTAGACAAGCTCACTTTCACAAGAATGAATACAGCTGACGGGACAGTTACGCCATCTTCATGCAGTCTTAACCACTATATACGTTTCTACACGTCTTCCGGACGTGGTTCTATCCCAAATCCTCCCGCCGGGGGTTCGAGTCCTCCCTCGCGCATGGGTGTCTCTGTTGTTCTTAGCATAAGTTAGTTTAAGTAGTGTGTAAGTCTAGGGACCGATGACCTAAGCAGTTCGGTCCGCTAGGAATTCACACTTTTTCTCTATTCCAAATATTCTTTTGAGTTTTATAAACTTTGTTATACATAGCGGGAAAAACTAAACTTGCCCGGCAAATACTTCACGCATATTAAGATCTGCAAAATAACTTATATCATCCGCCACACCAAAGGTGTGAATGAGGTAAGCTGGGTTGCCCGTCTTAAGGTACATGAAAGATTTTACGGGCCAGTTTAACCTTGCCCACCCTGTATTATTCTATTCTATTTGCTGTGGAGTCTGCTTTTCAGCTCAGAAGATTTAAATAATCAAATGTGATAGGACATTGATGAACTGACTTGGAAACAAATTTTGCGGTTGAAAGGTGTACTGCCGAAGCAAAACAATAAAAATCGGTATAGCTAAGCACTAAAAGCAGAAGTAATGTGCACATGTTCACTGCACCACCACCTTTTATTCCGTGGTTATTGATAGGCATTTAGTCCCTCCATTTTTTATATCCCGATATGCTCTAAATGCTATATTCTGCATGCAAAACTAATTTTTTTCTGTTTTTACTTCGCTGTGTTATATAGAGTAGTTATAATCAACGTGCAGCTACTTACAGAGATCCAGTGTGGGCTATTATTATCGTATAGCAGCGAAACTTTGTAGACGTTTTAATAAGATGATACGGAACAGATTTACGCTGGAAAAAAATTACAGTCAATTTTGGGTACAAGGTGCAAAACTAGAGCTGTGGATCCACGGAAGCGGTTAGGAACCTTTCCACATGTAATGGATTAGGAACGGGACGCTGGTAGAATCGGTCAAATAAGTGATAAAGGCAGTTGGAACTAACTTTTTTCCAGTTTAAATGGGTTCGCATCAATGCATTACCATATCTATCAAGAATAGCTGCCATACTATAATTACAGCCCACACTGGACGTCCTTGAGAAGCTGCACTTTCATTATAACCACTCGATATTTGGCGTCGCGTCTTGCTGTTAAAACTCTTCGCATTATTTATGAGAGCGAAGAGTCAGGCTGTACTCAGTATATTTTAGAAGCTACACGAGGCGAGTTACTCACGTGTCGCCTTGGCAATGGCGCCGATGATGACGGGCGGGATGGCCATGAGGACGCACCCGAAGGCGGCCACGTATGACAGCACCTGTGCGCGGCCCGCAGACTTGCTGGACAGCACGCGCTGGAAGTACACCTGCAACAGCGCGAGCCCCAGCCTGTACCACTAGCGTCTCCATTCACAGCACGACAGCTTCCAAATCTCAAGGCCTGTCAGACTCACTGTGCCTGTACGTCTTCCAACACAGACATCTTCAATAAAAGTACACTGCTGGTCATTAAAATTGCTACACCAAGAAGAAATGCAGATGATACACGGATATTCATTGGACAAATATATTATACTAGAACTGACATGTGATTACACTTTCACGCAATTTCGGTGCATAGGTCCTGAGAAATCAGTAACCAAAACAACCGCCTCTGGTGGCAATAACGGCCTTGATACGCCTGGGCATTGAGTCAAACAGAGCTTGGATGGCGTGTACAGGTACACCTGCCCATGCAGCTTCAACACGATACCGCTGTTCATCAAGAGTAGTGACTGGCGTATTGTCACGAGACAGTTGCTCGGCCACCATTGACCAGACGTTTTCAATTGTGCGAGAGATCTGGAGAACGTGCTGGCCAGGGCAGCAGTCGAACATTTTCTGTATCCAGAAAGGCCCGTACAGGACCTGCAACATGCGATCGTGCCTTATCCTGCTGAAATGTAGGGTTTCGCAGGGATCGAATGAAGGGTAGAGCCTCGGGTCGTAACACATCTGAAATGTGACGTCCACTGTTCGAAGTGCCGTCAATGCGAACAAGAGGTGACCGAGACGTGTAACCAATGGCACCCCATACCATCACGCCGGGTGACACCCCAGTATGACGACGACGAATACACGCTTCCAATGTGCGTTCACCGCGATGTCGCCAAACACGGATGCGACCATCATGATGCTGTAAATAGAACCTGGATTCATCCGAAAAAATGACGTTTTGTCATTCGTGATGCAGCGTCAAGGGTAACCGCAACCATGGTCTCCGAGCTGATAGTCCATGCTGCTGCAAACGTCGTCGAACTGTTGGTGCAGATGGTTGTTGTCTTGCAAAGGTCCCCATCTGTTGACTCAGGGATCGAGACGTGGCTGCACGACCCGTTACAGCCATGCAGATAATATGCCTGTCATCTCAACTGCTAGTGATACGAGACCGTTGGGACCCAGCACGGCGTTCCGTATTACGCTCCTGAACCCACCGATTCCATACTCTGCTAAGAGTCATTGGATCTCGACCAACGCGAGCAGCAATGTCGCGAAACGATAAACCGCAATCGTGATAGGCTACTGCCGACCCTTATCAAAGTCTGAAACGTGATGGTACCCATTTCTCCTCCTTACACGAGGCATCACAACAACGTTTCACCAGACAACGCCGGTCAACTGCAGTTTGTGTATGAGAAATCTGTTGGAAACGTTCCTAATGTCAGCACGTTGTTGGTGTCGCCATCGGCGCCAACCTCGTGTGAATGCTCTGAAAAGCTAATAATTTGCATATCACAGCATCTTCTTCCTGTCGGTTAAATTTCGCGTCTGTAGAACGTCATCTTCGTGGTGTAGCAATTTTAATGGCCAGTAGTGTAAGTTCACCAGGCAGAATTTAGCTACCTTCTTAACATTTCACACTGGTTATTTCAGTGCGCTGTAAATATTCGTAGTGTAGAACTGATACAAAACGGTTAAGTGACACTTCATCGCTGAAGTCATGCCAGTGAATTGGTGTATGTGACAGTCGGTTGTATGGAATCAGTGCAGTGGGATGGGGCGATGTGCATGCGTAATACAATGAGAGAGAAAAACTATCGTGTTTCTATGTCCCCGTGACCTCATTGTGAATGAAACGGCCCTACTTGTTGGTGTATCAACGCATACCGTGCAATATGTCCTCAAGGAAACGTGTAGTACTCGCAGTCGTGCATCAAGAAATAAGAACAGTAGTCGTTAGCGGATCCTGGACAGTTGACAAATGTCACGCTTTATCGATGACTAGCGGGTTTCAGACCACCCCATAAGTGAATTCGGTACTATCTAAATCACTTTCCGAGTGAACCTTGCACAAGCAGTTTCCGAGCGAATATTGCGAAGATAGTTTAATTTTCCATGTTCCAACTCGTAAACCAGTGTACCTGGCCGTATTCGACTTATGAGGTTCCTTCCTATTCCGAGGCAGATTTGTGAGGTTTTTTGGCCGCGTTACTGGCGCTGCGCTGGGTTAGCCCAATAGTGGGACTGCCACTGTTCTGACCTGAGCTGGCCGGATTAATGAGACACGCAAACCTCCCCACCAACGTTAAGGTTGTAGTGCTTGAGGAGGCCATCTACGGAGGAATATTGTGAGGTCGGCGCATGATCTACAGAGTCTACGATCGCCGATTTGATGATGATGATGATGATAGTTTAATTTTATCCATAATGGGCATTAGATCATAGTTATTACAAAGTTAAAATGTCAGCTCTAGCACCTATTTAAAGTTAAAAAGAGCAAACACTAAAATTTACCCTTTTCGACAGCCAAACCATCATCATCAGATTGCTTACACAAGAACCGCTAAAAGCAATCAAGCTAAAATATAAATAAGAGCAGTAAACAATCTGGTCACTTCCCTTGCAACCACGTCTTAGTGTGTTTTATCAGATCACGGAGATGTGGGTGGACATCTCAAAAAGACATGATTACGAGGGAAGTGACCACGATATTTTACTGTTCTTATATGTATTTTATTTTGATCGCTTTTAGAGATTTCTGTAAGATCATTCCGATGGCGAAGGTTTGACCTTCGAAACTGCTAAATTTTAATGATTATTACACTGAAAATAGATGGTTGAGGCGACATTTTAAATTTTATTGCGAAAGTTGCTCTGTGCAGTGGACTCTTCAAGTCAAATACTTTGCAAAAGTCGTTGCTAACAGTGGTATATAATACTGTACATCTTTCTTGGGCCAAAAAAAAAACAGAAAGTGGACAGTAGCTGACTGAAAATATGTTGTGTGAAATGCGATTTATGCTTATTTTCAAAAGATACAAGCGGTCAGAGCACCGAAGGCCCAATAAAACGTTTAAGCCGCAGTGCGAGGAGGGTGGTTTTGAAGCCGGAAGTTCTTCAGTTAGGTTTTTGAGGTAATTTTATGCACTGACTTGGGCCACTCATCAATATTACAAGGAGCACGAAGCAGGATGATTATTTTAACATTCCCGGTCACCAAGTTTTGTGCTTTTCTCTTCATATACATTATGAGTATGCTGTGGAAACTCCAGTCTTCACAGAGCTGCTCGCATACGTTCCTGGTTTGACGAACAATCAGCAACCATTTTGCATCTCGTCTGGCCCACTAAATCGCTCGATCTTAATGTCATAGGTAAATTGTGAGACCGTAGGGAACAGCAGATGAAACAAAACTATCAACATCTCCACAATTTGGATCCAGGCACTCGTGAATTCCTTCAGCTGGATCTGGGTATGCACGTGACAGCATACGCTATCTAATACGTTCCAAATGCCGCGTATAAAAACAGGATTTTTCCTGCGCTTATGCCAAGGGTTCTATTGGTGATAGATACATAGGGTCAAGTGTTTTGGAAAGCATTTGAGCTAAGGACTACTTGTACAACCAACAGAATGATCCTCTTACTGTAATTATGTCTACGTTTGTATATTACACACTTTCTCCTGCTTAGATAAATGGAGCAAATAGGATGATTATTTTTACACTAGATGTGGTCTTCGGTGAGGTTAAAGGGGCTTAAGGAGGGACCATTAATTCGTGGGCGGATCCTGAGAAAACCCGCAAAAAAAAATTTTGGGTGCCAAATTTCATTCCTAAGATCCTGCTCTAGAACAACCCTGAACATTTTCTTGATATCTTTATTCGTTATAGAAATACAAAGGTTCAAGGTCGCCCTACTTCCACTTGTAAATTACGCGCGTAAAATCCGTTGTGAGGTGACAATGTAGTTCATAACGTGACGTAGCACGGAGAAAATTGCCGTAAAGTACACTATGTGATCAAATGTATCCGGACATCTGACTGAAAATGACTTAAAAGTTCGTGGCGCCCCCCATCGGTAATGCTGGAATACAATACGGTATTGGCCCACCTTGATGACAGCTTCCACTTTCGTAGACATGCGTTCAATCAGGCGCTGGTAGGTTTCTTGGGGAATGGCAGCACATTCTTCACGGAGTGCTGCACTGAGAAGAGGTATCGATGTCGATGGGTGAGGTCTAGATCGAAGTCGACGTTCCAAAACAACCCAAAGTTGTTCTATAGGATTCAGGTCGGGTCTCTGTGTAGGCCAGTCCATAACAGAGATGTAATTGTCGTGTAACCACTGCGCCACAGGCCGTCCATTATGAACAGGTACTCGACAGTGTTGAAAGATGCAATTGGCATCCCCGAATGGCTCTTCAACAGTGGGAAGCAAGAAAGTGCTTAAAATCGTCAGTGTACGCCTGTGCTGTGATAGTGTCACGAAAAACAACAAGGGGTGCAAGCTCTTTCCACGAAAAACACGTCCACACCATAACACCACCGCCTCCGAAATTTGCTGTTGGCACCACACACGCTGGCGGATGACGTTCACCGGACATTCGTCATACCCACACCCTGCCATCAGATCGCCACATTGTGTACCCTGATTCGTCACTCCATACAATGTTTTTCCGCTGTTCAATCGTCCAGTGTTTACGCTCCTTACACCAAGCGAGGCGTCGTTTGGCATTTACCGTCCTGGTGTGTGGCTTATGAGCAACTGCTCGACCATGAAATACAAGTCTTCTCATCTCCCGCCCAATTGTCATAGTACTTGCAATGGATCCTGATGCAGTTTGGAATTTCTGTGTGATGGCCTGGATAGACGTCTGCCTATTACACATTACGACCCTCTTCAACTATCGACGGTGTCTGTCAGTCAACAGATGAGGTCGACCTGTACGCTTTTGTGCTGGACGTGTCCCTTCACGTTTCCACTTCACTATCACATCGGAAACAATAGACCTAGGGATGTTTAAGAGTGTGGAAATCTCGCGTACAGACGTATGACACAGGTGACACCCAATCAGCTGACCACGTTCGAAGTCCGTGAGTTCCGCGAAGTGCCCCATTCTGCTGTCTCACGATGCTGAGGTCGCAGATATGGAGTAACTGGCAGTAGATGCCAGAACAATGCACCTAAGATGAGAAACGTATGTTTTTGGGGGTGTCCGGATAGTTTGGATCACATAGTGTATCTCCATTATCATTAGAACGGTTCTGGGAACCCCAAGTTGTAATGATGAAGCACAATCAAAACTGTGTACGCTTAAAATCGGGTCTGAGTTGCAAAATTATTTTAACTTTATCCCGATTCCACATTTGTAAAGTATCAAAATGTTACAGACCCAAAAAGTTCTTTTTATATAAGCGACATTCTCCGCTGTAGCAGGGAAAAGAAGGGAACTAGAACACTTTCGGAACATGATAAAAGAGAATATGGTCCTGTTTATTAAAAATCTTTGACAGAAAAGTGAGGTAGCAATTGCTTCATTCTACCTTTCTCAGCAAATTTAAAAATTTTCCCAAAAATCGTGGCATGCGTACATATTCGCGCTTTTTTGTGCTTAGATATCAGACAGTGACAGTGGGAAAGAGACGGAAAAGTAATAAATACTGGAAGACAGTAGACGGAGGTTGTGGTACAGAAAGAGCAAAGCAGACAGTGGCAGTGTGAGAGAGTGGCAGTGGAACGTGGTTGACAATGATAGAACGGTGCTAGGAAAACAGTGAAGGAGGCAGCGCCATTGGGACAGGAATAATGACTTCACGCTCCTCCTCTACCCTTGCTAACTGTCCACGACTTTCATCAGATATTGCACCAACGGAAAAAAAGGAAGAATTGGAAGTGAGAGCCAGTGATAGTGAGAGACAGATCTATGATAATGACAACTAACAAGAGAGAGATAATGACTGTGAATGGACAACAGTAATCGGAAAGTATGAAACAGATAGTAGAAATAAGAGGGAACAAGAGGGAGACAGTGACAGTAAGAGGAGACAGAACGGGGGATTCTATGGCCATCAGGCAAGGGACATTAACAAAGAGAGACATTAACAAAGAGATAATGACAATATTTTGGACTGAATGAGTGACAATGAACAAGCAGGAATGGATGGGTATGAGCGACTTATAGCGATGGACTTGTGGGTGTGAGTGAGTTACGGGCGGGGGTGCCAGTGGGAGTGAGAGATAAGCTGCATGCTAAAAGAGCGCGAATATGTTAGCATGATTTCAATCTGTCTTTTAATAGGAGCATATTCACCTGTTTTTGTGCTCCGACAGGAGCATGTTTCCGTTGATCGAATATCTGAAGAAAGTCCAGGACTCACCTTCACAGAATTAAGACAATTAGCAATGGTAGAGGCGGAGAGTGATGTCATCTGGAAGTGAATTATTGTTCTCCCAGCGTGCTTAGTCACAACCTGTGCCCATTATCATGTAAACCAGCAATAATATGTGACGGACGAATTCTGCTGTGTGTGGCAACAAGAGTGAAAGGGACGCCAGCTACAAGACCTACACCGAGAGTGGCGCCCCAGACAGCAGCCGCACCTCCAGCTCCACTCAGTGTCAGGTGGCGCCAACCCCTGATATACGATGCGGCATCAGCAGGCCCACAAATCTGAGCATAAATCTCAATCTCCATTCAGTTACCAGGTGTCCACATTGCACCTTCCAGCTTATGATTTAGAATATCATCTTTCCTGTAAACACCATCACGTGTATTTGAACCTGTTTTATTTTAATCTGAACTCATTTATAAATATCAATGGTTGAGAAGTAGCAATAGAAGTGCCCATTCCCCCACCCAGGGGGGTAGGAATGTGAGTAACTTTTAAATAAAAAAAAGTAATAATGCAATTTTGTCCTATTTAGACATGGTTGAACACCGTGACTGTTATATGAAATAAACTGCTGATGGTGTACAGCAACCAGCCACAAGTTGGTTTCAGGTTATTTCATCTAAAAAGTACCATTATAGATTACGAAATTTTTTACAATTTACCATAGTCAGATAGTTTTTTCATGCTTTTATCAACACATTTTATACATTTGTTTCCAATGAGTTTTCCTAGGATAAACAATAATTTACAAATTAAGCGTAACAAAAATAGTTGCGCTACATATTTTTATTGTAATGAAACACGTGAAATGTCCACCTGGCGCATTTGTCTTAGCAGTTTTCTTGCAATGAAATACATTCCCGATTATGTTTCTCGGAGTATTTCCATAGTCAAAAACGTTGCATTGGATTGTAAAGCACTTTTGTTCGCTTACAAAACGAATTTTCATTGTGTACCACAAGTTTTGATTTATATGTGTTTAGTATGAGGAAACAAATACAGTTTGCAAAGTACATGAGTATCAAAGATGCAACAATGCAATCATACAAAGATGCGGTTTCTTTGAGGGGGAAGAAAACGTAAATTACAGTCATATTGAAATAGGGTTTTACATTAGATCTTGTGCATTAAATGCAGGCAGGTGTGAATTACAGCACTACAGACTTATTTCATACAATAGTAGAGATAAAAACCTGGGTAAGAAGTGTGTGAACTCTTACGTGGTATTTGAACATCAATGATGATAATAGATTACAATTTATTAGTGTTTAATGCCGTATATAATACTGACTATTGTAGGTTCATTCAATATTATAAGAGAAAATTACAACCTGAACAATCTCATATAAACAGAAGAAGAAATTAGAAGCCTTAAAATCTGTTAATAATTCTGGTTGGGTTAAAAATAAGCAATCAGGCCAACACAAATTCTTTGATGGGGTAGTTAACAGCACTGAAATCCATTTAAATGACAGTGAACTTATTCTATTAAGTAAGGGTCTCAAATATAATCTTACAACAAAACACAACAGTCAGTGTCAAAAATCTTATAGCCTGTACAAAACACGCATGTGACACAGCTAAACTAGATACCTGTGAGAAAAATGTACTAGCTTTTAAGTCAAATAAATTGATAATGAAACATCTAAAAGCAAATAATACCCCACTAAAATATTTTCAAAAATTTCAAGATCAAATTATCTGCAAATTGTCTGAAAGTGAAGTACTCATAGTAAAAACTGATAAAGAAATATTTATTGTCATATTATATGAAAAGGAATATATAGAGAAGACATTAAATTTTTTCCATAGCAACAACATTACTGAAATAAAGTCTGATACCACAATAAAATTCCAGACAATACTCCAAAAGCTTCTAAGTAACTGTCACTTTTTACTGAATGTGCAGCTGTATAACAACAAATCCCTTAGCACCAAAACTACATGAACAGCTGAAGATATATAAACGAATCTGTCCTATGTGCGCAATATTGAACCTGGGAATCAGGCCCACATACTTTATCAGACGTAAGCTGAAAAACCTCATTGCCTAATATTATACCTCTGAAAATAGCTATACCATCCACAACACACATGAACTCATAGCCTCTGTTGAAGAGATCCACATCCCACCCACAGCTAAATTTCCACCACTCAACATAGTCAATCTCTACACAGATATCCATGTTAAATAAATTATTAACATTATAAGAAAAATCTACTTAGGTATAAGAAATGGTTCAAATGACTCTAAGCTCTATGAGACTTAACATCAGAGGTCATCATACCCTAGACTTAAAACTACGTAAGCCTAACTAACCTAAACAGATCACACACATCCATGCCCGAAGCACGATTCGAACCTGTGACCATAGCAGCCACCTGATTCTGAAGCGCCTAGAACCACCCGGACACTGCGGCTGGCACTTAGGTGTAAGAAAATTAGTACTGCAGACACATATGAATTCATACAAATACACACACTCATCCTGGAGCACAATTACTTTAGCTTCAACAGTAAGTTTTACCAAAAACATGATGGTCTGGCAATGAACAGAACCTTAGCTGGAATATTAGCAGACATCTACATCAGCCACATAAAACAAAAATACTTCTCAACTCTCAACCACAAACAAAATAACATACTACAAAATATACACTGATGACGCAATCCTACTTTCTGATAGTACAAACAGTGAAACTGACACATTGGCAACATGCCACAGCAAAATGCATAGAAATATTAAATTCACAGTTGAGCATGAAACAAACAGGAGAATAAATTTCCTTGGCCTTAAAATCTTTAATGTTAACTACAAACATCAACTTAGCATCTACAGGAAACCCACCACCACAGATGTCAGCACTGACAGGTCCTCATGTCATTCCAGCCAATACAAAATGTCATATTTCAGAGCCATGGTACACTGAATGCAAAAAGTACCTATGAATCACACATATCAACAATGTGAAACCATTATAACTAAAATAGATACCCAGAATAATGGCTATGATCCTGTAATAATAGAGAAACTCGGCAACAAAATAAAAACAAAATCCACAACTCCACAGCACCACAGTTTACACACAATTCAATCAAAAACAAATCACCCTCCTGCAGAAGCCAAACACAAATTTACAGTTATCCTACACATAGATCCAAAAAAGAAGGAAAATTGCATCAGCTTATCTGCTAGCAATAAATTAGAAATACACAAGCTCTAATGTGATTCACACCCAATAGTTTTGAGATTAGGTAGAAAGAACTCCTCGATGTCTTAAGGCTTGGAAAGTTGATTAAATCTACATTTGTAGCCCACATTGCGGAAGAAAACCATTCAGTGACAAACACTGAAAGCAATATGAAAATATTACATTTAGCAGAAAAAGGAGTCACTATGAACATATTACAGGAAACAGAAATACATACACACAAAAGCACTTCCATTGACAACCATTCAGTGACAAACACTGAAAGCAATATGAAAATATTACATTTAGCAGAAAAAGGAGTCACTATGAACATATTACAGGAAATAGAAATACATAAACACAAAAGCACTTCCACTGACTACATCCTTAATGAGCAAGGTGAATTGGCTAACACACCTTTCCTGAATAACTTACAAGTACTTTCTGTGCTCCAATATAAATAATATTTGTGCAACTATCTGCAGATCAAGTAACAAATCTTATAATATTGTATGTACCTAGAATAGTCGGTGCTATATATGGCACTAAATACTAATAACAAAACTGTATGTACCTAAAAAAGTCAGTTTTACATATGACACTAAATCCTAATAAATCCTAATGTCTTATCATGATTGATGTTCAAATAGGACACAAGAAATCACACGCTTCTTGCTCAGACTTGAATCTCTATTGTTATGTGATATATGTTTCTAAAGCTGTAATTCACAAAATCCCATGTATTTATCGATTCTGTCTGCATTTAATGCTCAAGATTTAATGTAAAGACACTATTTCAATATAACATAACAGTAATTTACGTTTCCTTTGTGTGATTGCATTGTAGCATCTTTGATAATCACGTACTTTGCAAACTGTGTATTTGTTTTCGTATGCTGTAAATCAAAACATGGTGTGCACAGTGAAAGTTCGTTCTGTAACAGAACAAAAGTGGTTTACAATGCAATGTTTTTGACTGTAAAAATACAAACATAACTGAGAATGTATTTCATTCCCAGAAAACTATTAATACAAATGCGCCAGACTCACATTTGACATGTTTCATTACAACACAAATATGTAGCGCAACTATTTTTTTACGTGTTTGTAATTTGTAAATTAATTTTTATTCTAGGAAAACTCACAGGAAACCAATGTATCATATGTATTGATAAAAGCATGAAAAAACCGTCTGATAAACTGAAAAAAAATTCGAAACTGGGGGTGTACTCCCGCCGAAATATCGGCGATCGCTGTAAAAATGGTTCAAATGGCTCTGAGCACTATGGGACTCAACTGCTGTGGTCATCAGTCCCCTAGAACTTAGAACTACTTAAACCTAACTAATCTAAGGACATCACACACATCCATGCCGAGGCAGGATTCTAACATGAGACTGCAGCAGTCGCACGGTTCCGGACTGCGCGCCTAAAACCGCGAGACCACCGCGGCCGGCGATCGCTGTAAATATTACCTGGCTGAATTCCCGTAAAATGTTTGGAAAATTTATATGCCAGGATAAACTCAGATATCACAGGAATTTAGTATTCTCGAGGACTAGTAATATTTTCAAACTTCTCATTGTACTGGACATTTCAAAAGAAGCAGCATCATTTATGCTGAGTATTTCTTCATATTTAATAAATATCATTTTATTACTAATTGCTTGGAATCTTTCTGATTGAAGATAACCTACGCCACCTTCTGAATTCCCATCAGAAATTAATTTTTGTATTTTGATATACACTGTAGTAAGTAGAACTGAACAGGAAAGAACTGGAGTTGCAGTTATTATCAAAAATACCGATAGGAAATGGCTGCAATCATATATGTTCATAAATGAAAGACGTTTCATTTAAGGTTAAAGACACTAGTTACGCTGGTGAATATAATTGGTGTATATGCACTAGAGGAAGAAAAGAGAGAAGAAACACATGCATTTTATGAATGCATGCAGACAATGATTAATGCAATACCTAATTTAGAATATTTAATAATTGCTGGAGATTTCAGTGTATGTATAGGTAAAACCTTTAAAGGAATAGAGATTCACGTGGAGAACATACTAAGGACTATAATATAAATCGGTAAAGGGATTTTTTGGCTTCAGCCACTTAAGCATAACAAACAGTTTTCCATCTACAAAGATAGTCATAAATTTACATAGGGTGCTTGGCGTATTATGTCTGTAATAGGCGGTGTTATCACAAATGAGAATGCCATCCTATTGATAAAGACACCAGAGTGTAAGAGACTGTTATGTTACTACTGAACATTTTCTGGTAGCATCAAAACTAACAGTTCCTTTTTATAATAATGAAAGCGCAATTAAAAAAATACGAGAAGCCTATACAATACAATTGCAACAAGATTTAAGCATTATATAGTTACACAGAAAACGTTTACTTGAAGTACTAAAACATGAGCAACAAAAGCATAACGTTAATGAATAGCGGACAGAAATAATAAGAATGATACACACAGCTTCTGGTGAAGCTTTAGAAACAGCATGAAATATAAAAACAAAAGACGACTCGCAAACTGGAATCAACAACCAGCAAAGATCATAAAATGAATAAAGCAGGCCCACCTGAAATATCTGCTATCATTGAAGCAAGAAGACTATATCAAGTACAAGCGACACACAGCGGTTGACAAAAGAGGGACTATAAAAATAAAACAAGAAAGCTGGGGACGTTATCTGAGTGAAATGAAGCATGATGTACACGGGAAACACTAAAGGCTATTGTATGCTGAAACAACATAATAAAGAGGAAATAGTTGTAGTTCAAATTAACCCCATATCAGAAATTGAATGGTTAGATTATTTCCCAAATCTGTGGATACGTGACGAGAAAAATGTGAAGGCTGCAGTTAGCGACGAGCATGTTGATTTATATCAACGGAAGAACTAAAGGTTGTATTAAAAACATCTTAAACCAGATAATCTCCAGAGGAAGATAACGTTAATGTGGAGTTATTTAAATATTCATCGGAATCGTTACTCTTAAATACTTGGTGAAAATACAATAGCATATAAGAGGATTGGTAAACAGTGATTATTATCCCATCTGTAACAAAAAGAGGACCGCAGAATTTTGACAATTATTGAGGTATTAGTCTTCTGAACTCTAGATACAAGATATATGTAAAACTAATAACAAATAGACTAAAGATACTTTCGCAAACCTTTCTTCCTGAAGAACAGAATGGGTTTCGGATTGGAAGATATTTCTTAGACAGTGTTTCTCCAGTCTTCCAAATTATTCAAAAACACAGAGAACACTACCATCCTATATACAAAGTTAACAGAGTTAAATCATGGGAAATTTTAGAAACGAATGGTATACCCCAGCATCTAATAAGTGTAAGTAAAGTATGTACATATACAACAAAATTGAAGTAAAAGAAATAAGTTGGTTTGCGAGAAACATCCCTCATGGAGTGAGACAAGAGTGTCCTTTATCATCCACATTATTTAATACACTGAAGAGCCGAAGAAACTGGAACACCTATCTAAATTTGTGTATGGCCCCCGCGAGCACGCAAAAGTGCCGCAACACGACGTAACATGGACTCGACTAGTATCTGAAGTAGTGTTGGACGGAACTGACACCATTAATCCTGCACGGCTCTACATAAATCCGTAAGGGTACGCGAGGCTGAAGATCTCTTCTGAACAGTACGTTACAAGACATCCCAGATATGCTCAATAATGCTCATGTCTGGGGAGTTTGGTGGCCAGCGGAAGTGTTTAAACTCAGAAGAGTGTTGCTGGAGCCACTCTGTAGCAATTGTCCTGGTGGAATTGTCCAAGTCCGTCGGAATACCCAATGGACATGAATAGGTGCAGCTGATCAGAAAGGATGCTTACGTACGTGTGATCTGTCAGAGTCGTATCTAGACGTATCAGGGGTTCCATATCACTCCAACTGCATACGACCCACACTATTACAGAGCCTCCACCAGCTTGAACAGTCCTCTTCTGACATGAAGTGTCCAGGGATTCTTGAGGATGTCTCCATACCCGTTCATGTCCATCCGCTCGATAAAATTTGAAAGAAGACTCCTCCGACCAGGCAACAAGTTTCCAGTCGTCAACAGTCCAATGTCGGAGTTGACAGGCCCGCGCGAGGCGTAAAGCTTTGTCATGCAGTCATCAAGGGTACACGAGTGGACCTTCGCCTTCGAAAGCCCATATCGATGATGTTTCGTTGAATTGTTCGCACGCTGACACTTGCAGATGTCCCAGCACTGAAATCTGCAGCAGTTTGCGGAAGGGTAGCACTTCTGTCACGTTGAACGATTCTCTTCACTCGTCGTTCGTCCCTTTCTTGCAGGATCTTTTTCTGTACGCAGTGATGTCGGAGATTTGATGTTTTACCGGGTTTCTGATATTCACGGTACACTAGTGAAACGGTCGTACTGAAAAATCCCCACTTCGTCGCTACCTTGCAGATGCTGTGTCCTATCGCTCGTGCACCGACTATAATGCCACGCTCAAACTCACTTAAATCTTGATAACCCGCCATTGTAGCAGCAGTAACTGATTTAACAACAGCGCCAGACACTTGTTTTATATAGGCGTCGCCGACTGCAGCGTCGTATCCTGCCTGTTTACATGTTTCTGTATTTGAATACGCATGCCTGTACCAGTTTCTTTGGCGCTTCAGGGTATATACATAGACGACGTCATAAAGATATGATAGAAGAAAGTAATCACCATTATAAGCTTAATAATAATTTTCAAAATACATTCCTGTGTGCAGATGATCAAATAATCTCAACGGAATCAGAAGATAAAATACAAATAGCACCTTGGTCCTTGCACAAGGTAGCAAAAGATTATAACATGACAGTATCTACAGACAAAATTAAGATAATGGTTTTCTTATGTTAAGAAACATTTAAGAGCAAAAACTATAATTGATGATAAACTGCTAGAACAAATAAATACTTTTTAAATTCCTGGGACATGTTGTCTCGTATGTAACACACAATGATGATGAATACAAATTGCAAAATTCCTACAGTTGATAGGTACTATAAATCGCACTCTCCTCAAAACAATTACAAAAAAAAACGGTACTAAAAATTTATACTGTCGTGGCGGTAATATGAGTTCTAATTATGAGTGAGAGACTTGAACTCTAACCGCCAATCAGTGGAAAAGAACTGAGGCAGCAGAGATGCGATTCTTAACACATTATGGCCTACTCTAGGTTTCTCAGATAAATGGCTGTATTTACGAAGAACAAATAAGTAAGATCTCTAGCTGGTAACAAACTCACCGATCGGATAAAAATAAGAAATGAAGTGAGTGTCAAAAGCATATTTAAGAAAACAGAGGAGTACAGGAAGAACTGACATGAACACATTCAAAGGACGTCAGAAGAACGAATATCTAAATTAATATACAGATATACAACTCAAGGGAAAAGGAATTTTTGATATCCTGAGAAGAGATGGAAGGATCAGTTGCATTGTGTTTGAAACTGGAACATGCAAGGATTCGTAGAACGAAACTGGACACGCCGACGATGAATTGTGATGTAGTCTACACCAATATTGATGGAGCAACAGAGAACGAATATCAAGCATCGAAATCGGGAGGCACTGGTGCTCAGTCTGAAGCTCACATATTATCAAGCATCAGATTTAAAAAAAACATTATAAAATATAATCAAGAAAGATTCTATAAGGTTTAGCAAGTGAGAGATGGAAGTGCTAGCAATGAGGAGCAACAATAAAGCATGATGGTGCGTTGCCTAGCCAGCAGACCGCAGCATTCCGCACTATTGAGTGAACGGCGTGTGGTGGGTGTCCACGAGAACTTCTGTGATGCTCGCGGACGCTACGTATGGACTGTTCCAGGATACAAACAAAAGTGACGCTGTGTGATACTGCTAGCCCCTACTTAAAAACTCTCCTGCAGTTGGAAAACAACAGAATTTGAGGGTAGACACTACTTTCGATTGCCGCCGTTCCTAGAAAAAGCTATGTCTGTCCTAGCACTAAGTTCTATGGGAACTGTCCAGATCTGTCAGATTACCATTACTTAGCTGGTGCTAACAACCAACTACCTCCCAGAAATGCATCCCCATGCTCCCGGAGACCTTCATCAAACCAAGAGGCTTCTATAACGATACCACCATCTTGGAGACCACGAATAAGTACGGTTCAAAAGGCGTTGCCTCAATATTAACGTGAATAAAAATTACTTCTACACACAGGGAATAACGTTAAGCTCTTTATCTCAGTCTCGTCTCGGTGACACCAGAAATTCGTCAGGCAGTGTTTTTTTTTATTTTAAATTACAGTTTAATTTCCTAGTAAAAGAAATGTAATATCACACCCTGATGATAACTTCCAAGAAGGTGACGTCGGTTATTGTATCCAGCTCACTGAACGGTTGCTGTTGGGCATCTTCCATATCGTGCATTTCTTGAGGGTTCTATATCAGCTGCAGGACAGGGAGCAGGGAACCAAGGACGAAAATACCTACCTCGATCTACATCCCGGCGAAAGTGTGGTGGTCTCGAGTCCCAAAGCTTGCCACATGAATAAGAGTAGCTCTGCGTCATTGTACAGCACATGAAATGCGCATTTATATCGTTAATCTGCACAGCACTTGTTTCAAAGTTTTGTAGTAATTCTTTATTACGAGTATGCTATGGATACATGTAACTGTATCATAAGCGCTTAGTGCTTTTTATCCTTGGGGGAAAATTACCTGTTCAGAAGTCCGTCAGCAACACTGTCGAATTTTTCATTCGTTGCAACTGTAAGAGCACTTTACCAATTTGTGTTACTTGTTTGTAATTAATATGAAGGGCGTTCAATAAGTAACGCAACATATATTCCTCCTGGCCAGTTTCGATTGAAAAAAATGCGTAGTTGTTGGGGGATGTCGTGGAATATTTTCGTTTCTGCCGCTGCAGCTTCATGAAGTTTCGATAGTAGTCGGCGCTATATGTAGCCATCAAACTGCTTGAAGCTGCACCCTCGGCCGGTAAAGTCAAGGCGACGTTCTTCTGGAATTGTGTTTTATGTTCTCCCTCATGGTGCAACTATCAACTCTGAAGTGTATAGTGCTAATCTCAGGAAATTGAAGAAACGACTTCAGTTTGTTCGTCGTCACAAAAACGCAAACGAACTTCTCCTTCTCCTTCGCTAGACGTCACACAAGGCTGCGCACCCGAGAGCAGTTGACACAACTTCATTAGATTGTTCTCCCTCATCCACCCTACAGCCCGAATCTCGCATCTTCCGACTCCCATCTGTTTCGCCAATGAACGACGGATGGCACGAGATGATGAGGAGGTTATTGAAGCAGCGAGAAGTTGGCTCCATCGTGGACCAGTAGAGTAGACCATGCGGTAGTAAGGTGGTGTAAGGCTGTCGCATTCAAAGAGATTATGTTGAACAATAGTATTTTGCAGCCAAAGGAGTGCGGAACAATATGATGTATTGGAATCCTGAATGAATCAAACCTGCCTTTATAAAAAAAGTGTTGCATTACTTATTGAACGCCCCTTGTAATTTAGTTGCAGCGTTGGTTAGTGTGTCTTATAATCTAATTTTTGTGTTCGCTTTCCGTAGTTTTATTTCCATACAAAAACTCATTGCGAGTGATTGCCTGTTGCTGCAGTACGTACCTGCCAAGGGATGCCCCCGAAGACGAGCAGCAGCCCGTAGTCGATGTAGGAGGCGATCTCCTCCTTGGCGACGCTGCCCACCCAGTCCACGTTCTCCGGCGACAGCGAGCCCACCTGCTCGTTCAGCCACGCGAACGGGATGCACAGCCACTGCGACAACACAAGCACGTATCCAGTCTCCTGTTTTCGCAGGGTAGCCTCCCTGTATGCCAACCTCGCATGCGAAAACATCTCAGAAAGCGCAGTGTATTTCTGCGCGTCTTCTCGTACTACAACAATTGTTGGCATCTCGTTCTACAACAACAATTGTTGGCATTGTCAGCGAACATGAAAACTACAAATTTGTGTACGTATTGAAACAGATGTCTGTGTTTCGTTGCCACTAGTTGCCTGTATGCGACTGTAGCAAACCTCTAGAAAGGAAGCCGTACATCTGTATTTTATTTACCTACATTTCTCCTCCGTCCTAATCCAGTGAACCCCATCACAACGTTTGATTGTGAATGAATTGAATGTTTATTTCCTGCAAGTGACAGTAATCTGTAGTCTGCTACAACAGTTTTGCCAACTTGAGTTGGTGTAGGCAGGATGGCAGAGGTGTTGAATTGCATCGACAGGACAGGCTCGTCTGTCAGGGAGTTCCCCTTAGATAGGATGTCTCGTCCTCTCTCTGGTTAGTTTCCCCCACCACACTTTCAAAGCGGGACCGTTGATCAACATCCAGTGCCCGGCACTCGGACGGCAATACCAAGTGAGGGAAGTGCAGTCTTCCAGGCAATCTGTCATGGTTTGGTTTCAACTGTTAGTGTTTCATAAATGAGCTAAGATTATGTTCAATAATTTTCTTTCAGATTTTTGATGTTAGCTGAAAATTATGGTAGTTATTTCGGTTGTAATTTTACAAGTGAGCGAATGATTGCGCTTTCTATGCGAAATACTTTGTGTACAAATGGAATTGCTACCACGAGCAACGTTAATGCAAACAGACTTTGTCCGTATAGAAGAATTAATAAAGGAAATTCATATCCAATTTAGCCTATCAAGTAAATTCATGTGAAATAGCTGTGCTTAACCTTCCATTAGTCGCGCTACCTCCCACGCGCCCTAGCAGGCAGAAGTCAGCACTCCTGCGGTACGAATCACTTACTTGTTCAGTTTGAAATGTAATAAAGTTTAATTTTTGTATAAAATGTGTTGTTTCCTACTACCCATGCGTTCACCAAGCGCCCAGATACCTAGAATTCTTTTTTTTTTTTTTGTTACTGTTAAAAGTGATAAGGCATCCCACAGGTGCAGCGCGACTATGAATGGGGGACCAAGGGGCACAACTATCGGGGTGCTAAGACGCTATTAAATTTCTTGTTTCTAATAGTTTGTGGCCTTTGTTCAGCCACATTTTCAGGACTGGTAGTAGGAATTAACGCTTGTGTTCAAACAGTCTGTAAAGAATGTTCGCACCCTGACAGCGTGTTGGTTATACGTTAGGATTTCCGAGTTAAAGTTTCTCTTTTTTGTGAAATACAAGATATTTTCTTTGTCCACGGAAATGCTGTGTACATCCAGATGCTTCCAAAGTTGCAGATGAGATCATATTCGTACTATTTTATTGACAGCAATTAATTTCCTACTTCGAAAGAATATCCACGCATGTGGACACATTTTATCCGCTTTCTACAAATTTAATTTAATGCGTTTTTCGTGGTTTGGTACCTGCCCACAATTGGCGTCTCACTTCTCTGCCGAGTGCGCAGTAGTTCTTGTAGACGTTGCTTGTAGTGGAGAATATCATTTGTTATTATTATTTAATGAAAGAACGTTAATGTTATTGTTTTTCTTCGTATACTGACATCCCTCGTAATGTGCGGTACTGTGAATACTCATGGGTGCCTAGGAGGTTGCAGCTTCTCTGTATTAATGTACCGTTGATTTACCTTATGACAACTGGGAACCACTTTTAGTTAGAGTGTATGCGTTTTGTGTTCACCAAAATCTGTTTTTGCTTGCTAATAAATCTGTTTAATACAAAATTTAAGAAACCCGAATCTCCTATCTGACCAGCCTCAACCAGATCCTTATTCATATTCATAAGTTTATCTGTTGCTCAATTTAAATGTTGATTCAATTTTATCATATCTGTTGCCTGATTTAAATACTGATTCCTTATTTCCGACCAGGATATCATTCACGAAAAGCGAAACAAGTATCGCAAAATAAGCCCTCAGTGCGAACAAGTAATAGGCAGCTTTCAAGATCAAACAGTTAACTTCTTTACAGTTCCCGAGTTATTGATATTTCAAAATCAGGATTTATTTTTATAAAGCCTCATCCATAACGGTGGTCAGGAGACTGAGTGGGACTTCATCGGCGTGGCCACTTATGCCTCCACCCTCACAACCGCCGCCAGACAGGGACCGAAACAAGAGCGCCTGATTGGTCTGCTGCCAGCACCAATGCCGTCCTAGTGCGGACGGCCGCACGCAGGCATCGTGGTCCGCTCTCTCTTACATCGTTCGCGCTCCGCGAAGCTTCTGCTTGCTGGTTAGGACTGCTGCGTGAAGTGTTATGACAAACTAGCTTGTTACGAGACTTGTACAGGACTGTTTCCCTACTGTTTCCCGATCACGAGAATGCGTATACTCTGGTGTTCCGTCACTGTAGCCTTTGTTAGTGCTTACCTTGCTGTTTGCCGTAAAATTGTAGATACTATAGGGACATACAAGGTTTCAGTTTTGCTTTGTGCACAGCTCTGCAAGTAGATGCCACTGACACATCAACCTGAAATGCTCGTCAATTTCGGTTAAAAGCGAAACACCGCTTGCCACAGTCCGAACAACGTGCCGGAGCACATACAGTGCTCTAATTGTGAGGGTATAGGTTCCCGTGTGAACCAGACTGCAGCACTTGCTTCGCACGTAATACACCCTGTACTATACAATATTAATATCGCTCAAATATTTCCTGTTTTATTAAAAAGTGCGTAGTTAATTAAGTGCGTAACTGTGTGTCTCGATCAGTTTCACAATAGATGTGCCAAGGGTGTCCCGAGAAAGGTTGCATTGCTTTCCGTTCGTTCAAACTAATTTTAAGACACTCTGTCTGTCTATAGGAATTCAACACTAGGCACTAAATCTATGGTCAACATGGAGATTATAGCAGATCCTCGGATATATCGAAAATAAATTGTGTTTGTTGTCTGTAATAGAAGTTAAATCTGAAATACGACATGCGATTTCGCATGCCTTTTTCGTTTAATTTTAGGATGATTCAGTAACTGGAGAGTGATAACGGAGTGAAATCCAATAGCAACGTTTTATTTAATGTAGGTCGGATCACTGAGCTTCATATCCTTTCATTTGCACGATGCTGGACTGTCGTGCGTGGGAATGCACAAAGGGCTGGATGTATCGAAAAAAACGGCCTTTTCTGCTGTCATCTCTGGCTGACTGATGGGCTTACTAGACCATAGTGCGTCTTACAACCAGCGACCGAAGCACCTTACGGTTTTCGAAAGAATCACCGTTTGCCGAAAACAACCGCCTAACCTCGTGAGACCTTCTAATTTCAGAGGACCTGTGATGCGAGTCTAGTTTCTGCCCGCGAAAAGGTGCCATTGGCAAATTTGTCGCTGACGTCACGGAGACGGGGCATTTTCCGAAACATGAACGATCTAGCGGGAAGAAACAGCCGCATGTACTATTCTATGAAAATAGCAAGGTGGCGGTGGCTAGATACGAAAGTGATCTGATTGGAGTCCGCTGCCAGACATGCTAGTGAGTGCATCTTTAGAGGCCATTCGAAGACGTGGAGATGGGCGCGTCGTGAGCATATCAGCAGCAGACAGCAGCGTGCATCTTAGCAGACGACGGTGAGCACAATTAACTGCTATTGCGTGATTGGACATTTTCTTAGTTCGCACTTGCGGAAATCAGAACGATCAAGTGTCTTAGCACCAGCGTTGCTGTAGTGAATGAGTTTTTTAATTACTATCTGGTCAACAGCACCTCTTTTTTGTTTGGGGATATCAAGTTTCGAGAGTAAATTTCAGACCGCCATTAGCGTCAGAGGGCGATTTTTTTGTTGGTTCCAGTATCGCTGCAAATCAAGATACCCATAAGTAGAATTTTCATAAAGAATTTGTAAGGTATTTCACATTTCATTCATTATCTCTGAGAATAATTAAGTATTTATTGAATAAATTACTATGTGAACTGAGAGATTGTTTCTGTTAACCACCTACTATTCATAATAAAAAATTTATCTGTGGAAATATCCACTTTATGATCTGTAGCTAGGTCATTAATAATTTCCGTTATCCACTAAAGTTGTGCACACTAATTGGTAACTTACAACATAAAGGCGTGTGTGACTCTCAAGTAGTTTCCTGGGTCAGTGTAACATTACACACTCAGGAGGTCCACAAATCTGCAGAATGGTCGTGTTCTCAAATAGTGGTTTGCTAGAGAGTTCAGTTGTGCAGAACCTCTTTTCTGGCTTTACGAACAAGTTTTTGATTAGATGAGCGCGTCGCACATGGCAGAAACTGCTAAAACTTTTACAGTTCCCACGTGTTTTTTTCCATTAGATAATGATAAAACGGTAACATGTGATAAGTCTTGGTTTATACTGAAGACATCAGAGATAAGTGGCGATCAGAATGCTATAACGAAGTATTCCTGGTAATTATTTAAGAAATTATGCTGGATGAGGGAAGAAAGGATAGACCATGTAGAAGTTTGAAAGGGAAGAAGATAGTACTGAAGAGAGTAATATTTCGAAAACGTGAAAGAATAAAGTCAGTGTGTCAAGCGATGAAACTAATGCAGAGAACGATAACTCAGAACTGTTTTGCTGAATTGTCTCTTAGAAAGATTAATTTGGGCCACAAAAGAATACTTTTGCTCCATTACTCCATAATTTAATGAAATGACAAGACAATGTCATGGCAAAATAAAGTAAAATGTTTCGCTATCTTCTGGCACAAAAGAAGGCTTTTCTGTTACAATTTAGTAATTCGCATAGCGAATAGAGAAGAAAGATAGCATGACGTCAAAACGTACGAAAAAACAAACAGCCTGTTGTCACAACAGAATGAATCAATATATCATGCTGAATCAAGACCAAGACATGAATTATTGCAGATCATATTTGAGGGCTATGAGGTTCTGTAATGATAAAAAAGAATATTTTAGCCATACTGTTATCAGGTAGACTGGAACACTAGCTAAAGTTACGTAAATTCACAATAATCATACATTACAACAAAGTCAACCAGAAAATTTTTAAGAATCCTAGAGGCATGGAAAGATTAGATACCATAATCTATAAAAAAAGAATGCCGATTTCAGTAGGTACGTAGCATAAAGGATGAGGGGTGTCAGTACAGAATCAGTTAAAGTAATTAGAGAGACGACCAGAAAAAGAGAAGAACTGAAGTGGAGTTACATTTTTATCTATGTGAAATGCAGAACTAATTTTGGTTGCATGTTATTAACAATATCAGATTTGCTGAGGACACCGTGCTTTTTAGCCGGCAGCGAAGATGAACTTGCTGAGTGAAGGACATAAGACTATCAGATGGATCAGACATCAACCTCACCAAGTCCAAACTAAAGATAGTTGATAGAGGAACTCAGGTTCGACTCATAAGTCGAATGAAGGAACTGGAAATTGTGCACTCATTCATCTGTCTTCGGTCAACCATCTGCGACACGGGAAACTGTGAAGGTGAGGTAAGAAGGAGAATCACCCTATGCCGGGTGCAACAGGATGATTCTTCTGCTCGTCGATTTCCTCGAGCATGGAACCACAATCAATGCGCAGCGCCATGAAGGCACTCTACAGAAACTGAGACGCACCGTAAAGTCAAAACGTCCAGGAATGCTGAATGCTGTCGAACGGAATCTTCCTGTTGCATCATAACGTCCGCCCCCACACTGCCAAGTATTCGGTTGGGATACACGGCAACATCCTCCGTACAACCCGAATGTTGGATCTTTTACCATCTTAGTCTCACATCTTAGGTGACCTGAAGAAAGACAGACACGGAAGTCGGTTTGAGTGGGTGCCGTTGTGGATTCATCGGTGGCTGACCGCGTTCTGCGAAACAGGAATTGATCGTCTCGTCTACCAGTGAGATAAATGTTTTATCGCTTGGAGTGATTACTTTTCAATGGAACCGCTTCAGGTTCTTATTGTAGTGAGTGTTCGGTTTTCATTTGACTGCCTCTCATATACTGACATGACTTTTATCACTAAACTTACGCTTCAATTCTAGGCAGCTTTGGGTTTTCTCTAACACAAAATTTACATTTCCGAGGAGTAGGTTTTGAATGTCCATCCGGCCACTATCATTCAGATTTTCCATTGTTTCTCTAAATCACTTCAACCAATGACGGGATAGTTCCTTCAAGCAGTCCGTGGTCCATTACTTGCCCCATCTACGTCCAGTCCAAGTCTGAGATCTAGAACCTAAATTTATCTTTTTTTGCACCCCAGTTATCAAAATTGCGTAGTCTCTTGTAACAGACTTCTGTTACTCTCGTTGTCTTAGATATCGAAATTATTATCTTTACCCTACGTTCATTATCATCACAAGTGGTCGTGCTCGTTGCTGAGCGTCGTGACCCAACGGAGGAAACGTCTCCAGATCCTCTTAGAGTCTGCTGAAGAGGCTGACCACAGATCTTGATTTGTGCCCCCACACTGACAATAGGACAGAGGCCACGTTTCAGTGATTTGATTGGGAAACACTGCAACATCCTTCGTGTGCACGGATCTTTCGTCTTTCACAGCTTGTTTTCTTATATCTTCGGTGACCTGAAGAAATCCTTGCTTGAACGTCGGTTTCAGTCCGATGAGGAAGTAAAGAGTGGGTGCGGCTGTGGATACGTCAGCGGCCGACCACGCCCTACGAAACAGGAATTGATCGTCTCGTCTCCCAGAGGGATAAATGTTGTAAAGCGTGTGGTCCCATTGTGTCGGGTTTTCGGTTTTCATTTGGCTGGCCCTTATACAATAGTTACCATTTTAGTAGAATAAAAATGAGCACAGCTTTGAAATGGGTTCAAAGTGAGATTGAGGACAACGACATGCATCCATACTCAGTACATCAGCGAGATACTGTGATCAGAGATCATTCACAGAGATGTTGTACTACAACAAAAGAGTCCTTTGAGTATGATGCGTCGCTTAGCTTTGTATAATTGTGGGTAAGTGTCAGTGTTGGAGTTCAACGGTCCTAAGATCTTCACTTATCACTTCTCTCACCTTTGATACTACTTTGTACACTGATGAGCCAAAACATCACGACCAACGCCCACCCTGGGACTCAATGCCGCCCATCTGACGCTGCGGTCACGTGACGCCGGAAGGAAAGTAGATAAGCGAAGTAGGGACGAATGGAGAATCATTCTAACGACGATTCGGCCCGCAAATGCAGAAATCGACTGACGTAATGTACTTCGACAAAGAGCAAATTGTTACGGCGTGGCAACTGGGAAGAAGCATTTCGGAAACTGCGCAGTTGGTCTGCTGTTCGCGAGCAACTATCGTGAACATCTTGAGAAAGCAGTTGTAGGACGGTGAAACCCCATCTAGGCGACGAGTTGTTGGATGTCCACGGCTCATCACAGAACGCGGAGTTCAGATGCTTCCCCGCGCTGTAAAGCAGAACAGGCGGTCATCTGTACCACATCTGACGCCAGAGCGCAGTGCAGGTGGAGGCACAAGTGTTTAGGAGCACAGCGTTCAGCCCAGTTTGGTGAACACAGAACTCCGCAGACCACACGTACGTAACTGCATGTTGACCTAACAACATCGTCTGTTACGACTGAAGTGGGCACGGGATAATCGATATGGGACCGAAGGTCAGCGGGACCATGATACCTGATCGGATGAATTACGTTACAGGTCAATCGTCGTCATCCAGATGAACGGCTGCTCGAAACATCTACATTTACATACACACTCGCAAGCCACCGTATTCACTACTAGTCATTTACTATCCTGTTCCGCTCGAAAACAGAGCGAAGGAAAGCCGGCTGACTATATGCAACCGCCTTTTCTTTTCCCTTTGAGTCATCAGTCTTCTCATTGGTTTGATATGGCTTTCCACGCATTCGCCATCTGCGCATCTCAGAGTAGCATTCGCAACCTACGTCCTCAACTATTTGCTGGATGTATTCCGATCTCTGTCTTCTTCCACAGTTTTTATCCTCGATAAATCCCTCTAATATCACAGAAGTTATTCCCTGACGTCTTAGCAAATGTCCCAGCAACCTGTCTCTTCTTCTTGTCAATGTTTTCCATATATTCCTTTCCTTGCCGATTCCCCGGACAACCTCTTTATTCCTTACCTTATCAGTCCATAGTTGCAACATTCTTCTGTAGCACCACACCTCAAATGCTTAGATTCTCTTCTTTTCCGGTTTTCCCTCAGTCCATGTTTCAGCACCACACAGTGCCGCGCTACAAACGTGCGTTCTCAGAAATTTCTTCCTCAAATTAAGGCCGATGTTTGATATTGCTTGACTTCTCTTGTGCAGGAACGCCATTTTTGCCAGTGCTAGTCTGCTTTTTATGTCCTCCTTGCTCCGTCCGTCATGGGCTATAATGCTGCCTACGTAGCAGATTTGCTTAGCTTCACATCTACCTCGTGACCATCAATCCTGAAGTTACGTTTATCGTTGTTCTCATTTCTGCTGCTTCTCATTACTTTTGTCTTTCTTCGATTTACTCTCAATCCATATACTGTACTCATTAGACATACTCATTCAACAAGTCCTGTAATTCTTCACTTTCAATGAGGATAGCCTTGTCACCAGCAAACTTATCATTGATATCCTTCCACCTTGGATTTTAATTCCGCTCTTAACCTTTTCTTTTACTTCCATCACTGTTCTTCAATGTACAGATTGAACAGAAGGGATGAAAGACTACATCCCTGTCTTACACCCTTTTTAATCCGACAGTTCGTTCTTGGTCCTCCATTTACAGCGTTCTCTCTTCGTTTTTGTACATATTTTATATTAATCGTCGTTCCCTATAGCTTACTCCCATTTTTCTCAGAATTTTTGAACAGCTTGCACCATTTCACATTGTCAAACAGTTGTTCTAGGAAACAGTTGTTCTAGGCCGCCAAAACCTAGTAACGTGCCTTGATTTATCTTCAGTCTTGCTTTCATTATCAGCCGCAACATCATAACTGCCTCTAGCGCCTTCATCTTTTCTAAATCCAAACTGATTTTCATCTAACAGACCCACACTTTTGTTTTCAGTTCTTCTGTATATTATTTTTCTCAGCAAAACTTGGATGTGTAAGCCGTTAAACTCACTGTGCAATAATTCTCGCACTTGTCGGCTCTTCCAGTCTTCGGAATTGTGTGGATGACGTTTTTCCTTCCGAAAGCGAGATGGTACACCAGTAGACTCATACATTCTACACACGAACATGAATAGTTGTTTTGTTGCCACTTCTCCCAGTGACTTTAGAAATTCTAATGGAACGCTAACTATCCTTTTTGCCTTCTTTGATCTTAAGTCTTTCAAAGCTCTTTTGTAATCTGATTCTAATACTGGATCCCCTATCTCTTCTAAAACGACTTCTGTTTCTTCTTCTGTCACATCAGACAAATCTTCCCCTCATAGAGGCCTTCAATGTTCTGTTTCCTTCTATCCGCTCTCTCCTCTGCATTTAACAGTGAGATCCCCATTACACTCTTAATATTACCATCCTAGGTTTTAATTTCACCGACGGTTATTTTGACTCTTCTAGATGCTGTGCCAGTTCTTCCGACAATCACTTCTTTTTCGATGTCTTCACATTTTTCATGCAGCCATTTCGCCTTAGCTTCCCTGAACTTCCTATGTCCTCCGTACGAGCACTGATTACGCTCATCTTATCTTCGTGGCTCTCATGCGAAATGTACGTTGGCAGCAGTGAAGTCAGGGGAAGAGTATTGTATGTCATTTTGATGATGTAATGATCATAGTTCCACAGTTTCAGTATCGACAGTACGTAATAATTATTGTCCCGCCCGGCGGTTGGTGGAGAATAAATAAATTAGTTTGATCGGTAGAAAGTGTATTAAGTAATGACAGAACCAACGCCTGATCCACCTGGCCACCGAGAGCAGCATAGCACCAGTAGGGTTACATATGGGATCCATTGCGAGGAAAGGAAAGAGGGAGTTAATGTTCTTCACTTTAGTCAGAAATCTAATAAATTTATAAAAGTGAAAAATGCTACATGTAACAAAATGAAGCTGTCAAAATAAGAACTTTACAAAACACGCCGAGTATTGGAGGTTTAGAATGTTGACAAGGAACGACTCAAACTATGACCACCGATATCAAGTGTGTTACCATTCTTGAGTTAGGCGCACTATTTAAAAGCATTAAAAGTACTTTACTCTGAAAGTTATTGCAATCGCATGTTAACACCTCTAGCGCGGAGGCGGAGAACATTTTATTATTATTTTTCTGTTGTGCGTGCTGGCCACGCGGAGTGGCCACGCGGTTGTAGGTGCCATGTCCTGGATTGTGTGGCACCTCTCGCCGGAGGCTCGAGTCCTCCCTCGGGCATGGGTGTGTGTGTTGTTCTTAGCATAAGTTTGTTTAAGTAGTCTAGGGAACGATGACCTCAGCAGTTTGGTCCCTTATAAATTCACACACATCTGAACATTTTGTCCGTGCTCTTGATTATCGCATATTTTGTGTTCTACTTGCAACATTAGTCGTTTACTTTTCTTGTGGTAGCACTTAGTGGGTGGCTAAAGTGACTATTCGAAAACACTTCAACCATAAGGGTGATATAGTGATGACGTTCCAATGCTATTAAAAAAATTGGGCCAACAGCTTACAGAGACTGTGTGGCGAACATTCCCATCACGTTAATGGCTTCCGCCTGACAGGCACAGAAGTTGAACCAGCTCTCTAAACGACGATGGAAGCTTCTCGAAATTGATTTGCGAACCGCAATCGCAATTTCCAATAACTGTGTCGGCCAAGAGCGTTGCTTGGTAATGACAAGCGATACGACTGCCGTAAATGGCATCTATAGCATCCGCTTTTCTACCCTATTACAGTGAAAGCCTAAACTTTTCTCGTGAAAAATTGATTATATCTTGGACAGAGGAGAAAACATGAAAGAATCCAGCACAGGCACAAATATATCTAAAAACATAGATAACGCCGTTACTACCCGAGAAACGAACGAAATACAAGCTCATGACTTTCGGAGACTGCAAGATGAAACTAAAGATTCGGCTTTGAAATTCGGTGTTAGATACATATATATTTCGGCAGATTACTATTATTCAGTTAATTTATATAAAATAGTGACGGATATGTGATCAAAAATGCACGGGGTTAAGAAAAACAATAATGATGTTAAATAATTATATGTGGTGAAAGACGCGATTTTGAATATTCCAGTAAAAAGTAAACACTCGCATGCTGATTATCGTCATGTCTAATGCTCATAACCGGGGTTTGGCGGATACATATCAGATATTCACAAATTCATTCGGTTTAAAGGGTGTGATCACTTGTGTTGAGATCTCTGTGCGTATATTTTCAAGCGCGTTGTTGATGGATGGTCAGTTGCGATAAATGAAAACCGGATTTGAAAATTGTGTATGTGATCTAGTATATTAGTTTCGAATTAGTGTTTAATTCCTCTAGATTCAAATGCATGCAACAACATCTCATGAAATTCGGTACTAAATGTAATCTTAGACTTCTACATTAAGCCTTGTTCTCCAAAATATCTCTTACTGGCATCTTTATGTACATTTAAACGTTGAGTTCGTAAATTAAACTTGTAAATTACAGTACATGCTCCACTGATTATAACATTTACTCTACTAATTACAACATTTGAATATTTATTCCAAATAATCCTAAATTCATCACTAATATCATAAAAATAGTAAAACTAGACAACTTTTTAGTTTGTGAGCTAATAAGCTTATTCCCATGATTAAATTTCATTTCAGTTGTATTGGAGGATGAAGGTTTCCATCGAGCCGTAGCCAAAAAGCTCAAATGGAAGTTATACGGGATGCCGTGCAATATACCGTCGGCAACTACGTGCCCACATGTGAAATAGCTGTCCGCATAGTTAATGAACTCACAAAAGCTGTTACGTTAGCCTCCTTTACCAACAAATCAGTAGCGGGTATGGAATCAACCGATTTATAGTCAGAAATATGTGGAAACGCAACGTAAAGTAAAAATAAATACATAGTTAAAGTATGATTGACATTTCTTTAAGCACATAAAAATTTTAGGTATGACGTCGCACCTTGGTGCAGTAATATTCATGACGGAAAGAAAGTGTAGGTGCAAAACGTACGTATATTTGGTTCGTGGTTTTCGCAAAACATAGTATAAGTACCATGTAGAGACACTTTTCTTTTTTTCTTTTTTTTCCGAGAACCGTGTAAGTTCTCATCATTGACAATGGAAAATAAAGGGAATCCGTATGGTTCAGCATGGCTTCGAACTGTAATCCCAGTAAATCAGAGTTCATCATTTTGCTGGCTCACAACGTAATCACCTGAACATAGTGAATTCTTTCACAGGATTTGTGAAATATAACTGAACAGTAACGATGTTTATCTCTTGCTTGTGAGGCAACACATTTCTTACCTACAGATATTCTGGAGGAGTAGAACATGTCGTAAATAAATAATGCATGACAAAATTCAAGAGGGTGGAACGATATACAGTCATTTATAAAGTCAAATTACATTGTCCACTTTTATCTATGTATATACTGTAATTACATGCATGGTCCTGGGTGGCGTATCGCATGGCACGCATATTCACTAAGCTAATATACTAACAGATATCGAGATACCTATTTGTTCCAGATTTGCTAACAACTGCCACGTTTATTTGCCCTGCTGCATTCACAAAACAATTCCTACTGCGAAAGAATAGCCGGTCCACATGTCCTACTCCATTGTTAGATTGGCGTGCGACACCTAGTACTATTTTTTGTCTGTCACTTCACTGGCCGTTTAAACTAAGTAATTTATGACATTACGAAAATCGGGTAAGGAAGAATGACTGATTTGGGTGTATGGCCATCAGAAAACCAGTAAAAGAAAAACAAGGACAAAATGGATCGTCTCTGTAGTTACGGATGTATACAGATTTAATTTCCAACGCAGGCGGACTGAAAAGTAATGCATCTGAAGTTTCTTAAATGAGAACTGTTAAGGCTTTTTAAATAAAACGGACGTTGTTAACATTCTTCATCTTCATTCTTCATGTCTCATATTTGCAGCGTTCTGCCGCTATGGGGTACCAAATTGTAGCGTGTAATGGAGTCTATATATACAGAGAGAGAATGTTCACAGCTGAAATTGAACGTGATTAGCTGATGAGCTGCGACGCTATCTTTTTGCCTCAAGTGTCTCTCTGTTCGTATGCTCGCAGTGATTTCTGAAGATGGATTATTGTTTTGAAGGTTTTTGGAAAACTGTTTCAGTCTGTTGCGTATAACGTTCACAGATTTATTGCCTTTGCAAGAAAAACATGAACTTCGAAAACTTCTGAGCATTAGTAGCCACAAGTCATTCCGCATACCTCTCGTATCTCACTCAGTAGCACTTAAGAACGTAAATAACGGTGCCGGTTACTCGATTCACGCTGTCCTGAGTTCGAATCTCGGTCCGGCACACAATTTTAATCTGCCAGGAAGTTTCATATCAGCGCACGTTCCGCTGCAGAGTGAAAACCTCATTCTGGCATTTTATGTTTAATTACTTACGCATGAAAAGGCGAGTATCCGTAACAGAAATTCCTTCTTCGAAAATCAGTTGCAGTGACATTGCTTTACCAGGCTTTCATTCTTTTGCGTTTCTAATTATCATTACATTAGTATGTCTTCTGGAAATTTACGGGGTAAGTAACAGTTCCCAGATCCGCAAAGATCTCATCTAAGATTTATTAAACTTAGAGGCTGCTAACAACTACGAATATTCAAGCAGGAAACTCTGAAATCGCTTCAGAGCGTCTGAAATAATACAAGTGAAACTCTTTTCCTCCTGATTGATATCAGTTTTTTTCCGGGACGTTGCAATAAGTCGCTAATACACTGTAGCATGTCACATTTGAATTTACTCCACGTTAAATGTGAAGCAGCTGTATACTAAATAACAAGTTAGAATTTCTGCTATAAGTTGAGAGTCAGATCCGTCTTGCGATAGTCAATAGGCGACAGTATTATCTTCAAGAATTCGGACAAAAAAATGGTGGCCATCTGTTCATATTATCTATGGTCTAAAGACCATTGGTCACACTCTCTGTGTACATAGCATCTCTAACGTGTAAGATGGCCGTGAGTAACGTAACTATGCTGGTGCGTGATAAATAGTGTGCTGTAATAAAGTTTCGAATTCGAAGAGTTCGTCCAAACACGAAGCACCCTATGCTTCAGCATGACAACGCCGGATCACACGCGAGCGCAGCAACATCTGCAACAATCCGATACCTTGTATTCACTGTCATCGATCATCCTCCATACGGTCCCAGCTTGGTCCCATCCGCTCTTCATCTGTTTCCAACACTTAAAGGACAGGTTCGAGGACTTCAAATGGTTCAAATGGCTCTGAGCACTATGGGACTTAACATCTGTGATCATCAGTCCCCTAGAACTTAGAACTACTTAAACCTAACTAACCTAAGGACATCACACACACCCATGCCCGAGGCAGGATTCGAACCTGCGACCGTAGCAGCAGCGCGGCTCCGGACTGGAGCGCCTAGAACCGCACGGCCACCGCGGCCGGCTGATAAGTGATGAAGCGGTGCAGGCAGAGGTGAGGTTGTGGCTCCATCAACAGAGTCAAATATTCAATAGTGACGGTGTCAACAAACCGGTCTCTCGTTGACGGAAATATATTCGTTGCCAGGATGACCAGGGTGAGAAATAAATATGTAGACATGATGAATTAATAAAGTTTGTTTTGTTTAAAATGCTTTGAGATTTTCACAGCAAAAACACACAGGCGTTGCTTTTTATAGCGCCCTCGTATTTAGTTTGCTGGCCACAGTTCAAAGCTTCTACCGCTGTTATCCACTCCCTTTAAGATAACACTCGGGATGTATTTAGATCTCCCCTACCTTAATATTGTGATCCTCACATGAAATATCCAATGGAGGCAGTAGAATCGTTTTACGATTTGTCTCAAATACCGATTTTTACGCATTAGCGTACTTCAAATAGAGCTGCGTCTATAAAACAAATGTTTTCGGGGAACCATCGTTACATTAGCATACTGGGCGAACTAGCCGATTACAGCTTTAACAGCCGGTTTTTAAATGTTTTCTATACCCGTTCCCATGAGGATCCCAAATATTCTAGCAGTCAAGGAGTATTCATTAAGTTTTATTTACCTCCCCGAAAAAATGAAATTACTTTTTTCATGTAGGCATCTGCAGTTCTGCTACACATTATAATCCCTGCGCTGCAATGCGACAACTCTAGAGAACCCAAAACAAACCGGCGCAGCTATCTTAACGCTGTCTCAATATTGTCTTTGTCACTATCTGATCTGTGATCCAGCTACGTTCAGCACAGCGCTTGTATAGAGATTCAGAATTTTTCCCTGCCAAAAAAAATCCACAGTTGCACTCCACATACTTACGCTTTCCGAGCCAGAGCCTATGGTGAGTAGCTCATCAGGGAAATCATACAATCCTCCACTACTTAGCGCCGATTGATGTGCCTGTGGCGGATATCGTCACAAAATTGACGAAACGTCTGATCCAAGCCTTCGTCTCGACTCCACACCTGAGGAAACCGAATAACCTTGGGGACGGTATATCTCAGCCGTGGGCAATTTTCGATGACCTACGGGCCTGGCTGACATACTTCCGGAAGCTCGCGGTCCGCCTCGTCACATACGCGACTGCGGCGCTCCTAGGGTACAAAATCATAACTATAGCTTCCGCGACGTTAATTTTTATGGGGTAACGCAGTGATTTGTATGCACACCTTTCTCGACATGCCGCACCAATAAATTATACTTCAAAACGCTCTTCTTTGAGGACTGCATTCAATTTATATTCAACCCATCTTCACAAGTTTACATTTTTTATGCGTCGTGAACATTGTCTTCTTACTTATGACGTTTTACAATAACTGTCTTAAAATCTTGCGTTACGGAACTCTGCAACGCCGTTAGTAAAGAAACAATATTCACCGCACGTAAATAAATGCATACATCTAAAAATGGGAAGGCGGGTATCTTGAAATTTCGACATGTATAAATAACGACTGTAAAAAGGAGTGGTTGTAGCTAATTCATTACAAATTACCTTCAGTTTTAAAAGTTGTAGTGTCCTAAAACGTTCGTAATGGACAAGAATTATTTATTAATATTGGTACGAGAAAGGACAGAAAAACAAAATACAGCAGTGAGGTAGGTATTTCCAATCAAGAATCGATAAGGAGTAACACTAATAGGAAGCGATTTTAAAAATATTCAATCAAAAAACTTTACAGAGAGACCGATTGTTCACGACTTCAGCCACTCTTCAATTATTTCAGAAACTTGGAGAGGTCATGGGTTCAACGTGGACATTCATCTACAGCAGAAAGCTTCTTGTGCTGTTACTACTCTTTGAACCATGAGGTTCCTGTCAGAATGGTCACAGAGTACAGGAGCACATACAGGTTTTATTTCACTCCTATTAATGTGTCTAAGATGTTCTACAACAGCTCACACTACAATCATTCTTAAGGGAATGTGGCAAATTGCAAATCCTTCAGCGCAGCTATAGAATGTTATTTAAGTGCCTCCTGTGTTTCAGAAGACGGCTGAGCGAAAACCAAAAGACGTACAGTAAAATGACACATATCTGTGAATAGAGCATGTCTCCAGTTCTGATTCTTAATCGCACCATGTCGTAGTTGCACTAGAGGACAGATGTATCATAACATGCAGGCAAATCACCCGCTCCACATTGCCTCGTCGAATTAGTTCACGTCTGCAGATAGGAAACCCAATGAAATTACTGCAAGTAATTGCCGGCGCGTATTCCCGTCTGTCGCTTTACAAAAGTTGTCCATACTGATTTCCTGTAATGTGAGATAATAACTTGCGGAGATGATCTATCCACTAATATATGTTTATTTTCTGTATGTATTTTAGATCCGAAAGACCAGAGATAGAAATGAATAACACTGTCTTATAGTGTTTCTACATTTCCGCTGGCCAGAAATTACTTGCTCTTGTTTTAAGGTCATTTTAATTCGCGGCGAAACCTTAAAACAGTACTTACAAGGCCGATGAAGATGCAGAAGAGCTGTATGACGTCTGTGTAGGCGACACTGTAGAGGCCCCCGAAGAGCGTGTAGAAGACGGCGATGCAGGAGCTCAGGATGACGCTGGTGCGGTGGTCCATGTCGATGATGACGCTAAGCGTAGCTCCTGTCAATGGAAAAGATGTCTTGTTATTTAATATGTCGTTTTACTACGTGGAAGTCGAAGTAAATTGTGCCTCTCGAATTCAAAAGGGAACGAATGAGAATAAGGGGAAATGAGATGTCATCGGGATGTTTGCAGACTTCTGTTGTTTTGAAAACATTCCCAGGAACTCGTAGGGAATATTGACTAGATTATTGATGCTCCAACCGCCTTAATGTAGTGTATAATGATTCCTGGGAGCTCTAACTTAGTCACAGGTAACCTCAACAACAAGCATCCACAAGCAGACGAATTTCCTCGATACCGAAAAAAGTCGAAAAAACTTAAACAAGGATACTGTGAAGTCTATAGCAAACTATCTTACAAAAGGAGAACATGATCCAAGTTTTTTCATCACTCCATTAGTGTACTCACTGGTTTGGGGCAACCCGCCACGAATTCCCCTCTTGTGCCCGTGTGCGAACCTTGTCATCTCCGAGTAGCACTTGCACCCAACACCTCCATTATTTGCTGAATGTATTCCAGTCTCTCCCTTCCGCTACATTTTTTATCCTCTACAGCTCCCTTTAACACCGTGGAGGTTATTCGCTGATGGGTTAATGCATGTCCTTTCACCCCGCCCCACATTCCTGTCAGTTTCTTCCATATATTCCGCTTCCTAGCCTATTGTACAGAGAACCTCCTCGCTCTTTAGCTTATCCTTCACCTAATTTACAACATTATTTTATAGTATCACATCTCCAAGGCTTCGATTCTCTTCTTTTCTGGTTTTCCCACAGTCCACGAATCACATACTGTGCTCCAGACGTGCAGTTTTAGAAATTTCTGCCTCAAATTAAGGCCTATGTTTGATATTAGATTGCTAGTAGACTAGTCCGCTTTTCATGTCCTCCTAGCTCCGCTTGTGATCCGATACTTTGCTTCCACCAGAGCAGAACTCCTTCACTTCGTCTACTACTTGGTCACCAACTTTCATGTTATGTCATTTCGGTAACTCATTACTTTCGTCTTCCTTTCGTTTACTCTCCGTCCGTTACTCACTGGACTGTTTGTTCCATTCAATAGGTCTCGTAATTCTTCTTCATCAACGGCCTTGCCGCCGTAGTAACACTAGTTATCGTCAAATCACAGAAGTTAAATACTGTCGGGCTTGGCTAGCATTTGGATGGGTGACCGTCCTGGCCTGCCGAGTGGTGTTGGCAAGTAGGGTGCACTCAGCCCTTGTGATCCCAATTGCGGAGCTATCTGACCGAGAAGTACCGGCTCCGGACACGGTAACTGACAACGGGCAGGAGAGCGCTGTCCTGACCACATGCCCCTCCACACCCCCATCCAGTGATGCCGATCGGGTAAGGATGACACGGTGGTCGTCGGTAGCGTTGGGCCTTTCGAGGCCTGTTCGGACAAAGTTCAATTTGGTTTAGTTCAATTTTAATAATCCCTCTTCACTTTCACTGAGGATGGCAATTCATGAACGAATCTAATCATTGACATCCTTTCACCCTGATTTTTAATCCCACACTGAATCTTTTGTTTATTCCGACAGTGCTTCTTCGACGTAAATATTGAATAGTGGGTGCGCAAGAAAGCATTCCCTGTCTTACACCCTTTATAAGCCGAGTACTTCGTTCGTGGTCTTCCATCCTTACTTTTTTCCTCTTAGTTTTTGTAGATATTGTATATTTGTTCTCTATAGCTTACTCCCATTTTTCTCAAAATTTCAAACATCACACTCCATTCTACATTGCGCGCACGACATTCCACATCGACAAATCCTATAAACATGTCTTGATTTTTCTTAAGTCTTGTTTTCATTTTCAATCCCAGCGTCATAACTGTGTTTCTCATGCCTTTACCTTTTCGAACGCCAAACTCATCGTCATCTATCAGATCCTTAACTTTTTCCAGTTCGTCCGTGTATTATGCTTCTCAGAAACTTCCATCCATGAGTAATTAAGCTAATTGTGGGATAGTTCTCGTACTTACCTGCCCCTTCTATCTTCAGGATTGTGAGGATGATATTCTTCAGAATTTCCTAAGATATGTCTCCAGTGTCATAGACTCTATGTACCAATTTCAGTAGCCGTTTGTTTGCCTCTCGCCCCAATGTTATCCATTCCTTCTGCATTATTTGATTCTAAGTCATCCAAAGCACTTTTGAATTGACTCTAATACTGGATCCCCTATCTCTTCCCACCGACTTCTGTTTCTTCTTTTATCAAGTCATCTTACAAGTCTTTCTCTTCATAGAGACTCTTTCCACCTACCTGCTCTCTCCTGTAATTTTATCAGTGGCATTTCCATTGCGTTGGTTACGCTGACGCCTTTGCCCTTAATTTCACCGAAGGTAGTTTCGTCCTTTCAATACTCTGAATCAGTCCTGCCGAGTCCCATTTCTCTTTCGATATCTACTCTTTTTCCCTGCAGCCATTTCGACTTGACAAATCAGCACTTCGTATTTATTTTAGTAGCCAACTGATTTCTATTACTGTACTAGCTGATAGACTCAGCAGTGCCCACGTATTCATTTTTCCAGTCTGACTGTGACCAAGACGAACATCTTCGTTTATTATTACCTTATATGTACTCCGGCAGTAGACACGGTGTGAGATGTGGTAGCTGCACTTTCTGTAGAACGGAAACAGTACGTTTCAGGTCTTGGGTTCCTATTCAGAATACTATGTATTCACTCCCTTCTACACCTCCTAGAAGTTTGTAACTGGAATTTCCGAACCCCCTGTACATGCAACTAAGGAAACACAGAAAACATAAAAATGACGATAAACCTGGATATTAATGAGAAGATTCGAGGAACAGTCAGCCACCCTGTTGTACCACGAGTGTCTCGCTGAATCGCCCCATCTCATAGAAAACGTTCTTGATCACTTGGAAGAGTGGGTGAGCCGTAGAAACCAAAATCTCCGAAACCTGTTTACTCTAGGGAGTCTAATCGGCAATGATAGGCTTCTTTTGGATAATGTATATGTGACCATCTTTTGGGCTCCCTTCCCAGTCAGATTCAGGACAATACTAAGATTTGACGCTGTGTTACTCGGTATTAGCGTGACTTTTCCTGGGTTGTCTAAGTTGTGTACGGTACGATTAGGTTTCACATCATCTGCTAGATCTACCTTCATCCTGTTCTGAAATAAACGGCTCGAACGATGTAGCGCAGCAGTTAGGACTCCGGAATCGGAAACTATTGTTGAAATCAAAATAGACAAGGTTTCAGTGTTTTTGGAAAAATCATTCAACGCACATGCCTGACTCTTTCCACCGAAAAGGCGGCGGTCGGTGATCTGACCAAGCTAAGGACGTCATAAATTTTGTTTTCTTTGGAGAAATTGGAGAATTTTACTCTGTTCTTCAGTTCACTGCTTTATGTAAATGACTATAAAGAAAACAACCGTGATGGAATACTATGGAATATTCTTTTCTATGTGCTATGAAGTCCCATCAGCTTCGGGTGACCTTCACTTCTGGTTTGCGTATAACGTGAAGGTTTGTTTGCACTTTATGGGCACCCGTGAGCTAGTGATGACCAGCTGGGGAACTGTTGGCTCCGGTTCGATTGCCACTCCTGCCAACATTCTTTTTCATTTTATTTTATTCCTCATGTTATTAAACAGTTAACTACAAAATTAAAAAATATATAAAAAAGGGGTAGCGTCTTTGATTAATAATCAAAACTTCCTCGATCCCGGGTTCGAATCCCGCCACTGCTTGAATTTTGATTAATAATGAGCATTGGCGGCCGAAGACTCCGACATAAGAAGTCTCCCTCGTTCTGCCAACGGCCTTGTCAATAAGGGCGGAGGAGCGGACAGAGTTTCAGGGCACTCTCCTGTCCTAGGGGTGGGAAACTGCCCCTAAGGGCGGAAGAATCAGCAGTGATCAACGGCATGAGGATGCAGAAGGCAATGGAAACCACTACATTAAAGACACGTAACGTGTATCCATAGGATCTTGATGATCTTTTCATTGGCAAAAGATTCTGGAATAGTTCCCCATTCGGATCTCCGGGAGGGTTCTGCCAAGGGGGAGGTTACCACAAGAAAAAGATTGAATAATCAACGAAAGGATAACGTTCTACGAATCGGCGCTTGGAATATCATAAGGTTGAACGTACTAGCGAAACTAGAAAATCTGAAAAGGGAAATACAAAGGCTTAATCTAGATATAGTAGGGGTCAGTGAAGTGAAATGGAAAGAAGATAAGGACTTCTGGTCAGATGAATACAGGATAATATCAACAGTAGCAGAAAACGGTATAACAGGAGCAGGATTCGTTATGAATCGGAAGGCTGGGCGGAGACTGTCTTACTATGAACATTTCAGTGATAGGGTTGTTCTTATTCGAATCGACAGCTAACCATCACCAACAACGATAGTTCAGGTGTAATTGGCGACGTCGCAAGCTGAACATGAAGAGATTGAGAAAATATATCAGGATATTGAAACGGTAATGCAGTACGTAAAGGGAGATGAAAATCTAATAGTCATGGGAGACTGGAATGTAGTTGTAGGGGAAGGAGTAGAAAATGAGGTTTCAGGAGAATATGGGTTTGGGACAAGAAATGAGAAAGACTGAGTTCTGTAACAAGTATCTGCTAGTAATGACGAATATTCTGTTCAAGAATCACAAGAGGAGGAGGTATACTTGGAAAAGGCCGGGTGATACGGGAAGATTTAAATTAGATTACATCATGGTCAGACAGAGATTCCAAAATCAGATACTGGATTGTAAGGCGTACCCAGGTGCAAATATAGACTCAGATCACAATATAGTACTCAGGAAACATAGGCTGAAGTTTAAGACATTAGTCAGGAAGAATCAATACGCAAAGAAGTGGGATATAGAAGTACAAAGAAACGACGAGACACGCTTGAAGTTCTCGGAGGCTACAGATACAGCAATAAGGAATAGTTCAGAGGGCAGTACAGTTGAAGAGGAATGGACATCTTTTTAGAAAGGGCCATCACAGAAGCTGGAAAGAAAAACATAGGTACAAAGAAAGTAACTGCAAAGAAACCACGGGTAACAGAAGACATACTTCATTTGATTGATGAAAGGTGGAAGTATAAAAATATTCCGGGAAACTCAGGAATACAGAAAAGCAAGTCGATGAGGAATGAAATAAATAGGAAATGCAGGGAAGCTAAGATGAAATGGCTACTTGAAAAATGTAAAGAAATCGAAGGACAGACTCAGCATACAGGAAAGTCAAAACAACCTTCGGTGACATTATAAACAAGTGTGGTAACATTAAGAGTGCAACGGGAATTCAACTGCTAAATGTAGAGGAGAGAGCAGATAGGTGGAAAGAATACATTCAAAGCATGTATGAGAAGGAATATTTGTATGATGTGATAGAAAAGGAAATAGAAGTCAATTTAGAAGAGATAGGGGACCCACAATTAGAATCAGAATCTAAAAGAGCTTTGGAGAACTTAAGATCAAATAAGGCAGAACGGATAGATAACATTCCATCAGACTTTGTAGAGTCATTAGGGGAAGTGGCAACAAAACGACTATTCACGTTGGTGTGTAGAATGTATGAGTCTGGCGACGTATCATCTGACTTTCGGAAAAATATCATCCACACGATTCCGAGGTCTGCAAGAATTGACAAGTGCGAGAATTATCGCACAATCAGCTTAACAGCTCATGCATCCAAGTTCCTAACAAGAATAATATACAGAAGAATAGAAAAGAAAATTGTGAATGTGCTAGATGACGATCAGTTTGGGTTTAGAAAAGGTTAAGGAACGATAGAGGCAATTCTGAGTTGCAGTTCATAATGGAAGCAAGACCAAAGAAAAATAAAGACACGTTCATAGGATTTGTCGACCTGGAAAAAGGCTTCGACAATGTAAAATGGTGCAAGATGTTCGAAATTCTTTGAAAAGTAGGGGTGTGCTATAGGGAGAGACCGGTAATATACAATATGTTCAAGAGCCAAGAGGGAAAAATAAGAGTGGACTACCAAGAATGAAGTGCTCGTATTAATATGGGTGTAAGACAGGGATGTAGTCTTTCCCCCCTACTGTTCAATCTGTACATCGACGAAGCAATGACGGAAATAAAACAAAGGTTCAGGAGTGAAATAAAAATTCAAGGTGGAAGGATATTAATGATACGATTCGCCGATGACATTGCTATCCTGAGTGAAAGTGAAGAAGAATTACGTGATCTGCTGAACGGAATGAACAATCTAATGAGCACAGAATATGGACTGAGAGTAAATCGAAGAAAGACGAAAGTAATGAAATGCAGCAGAAATGAGAACAGCGAGAAACTTAACATCAGGATTGATTTTCACGAAGAAGATGAAGTTAAGGAATTCTGCTACTTAGGCAGTAAAATAACCAATGACGGACGGAGCAAGGATGATATCAAAAGCAGACTAGCAATGGCAAAAATGGCATTCCTGGTAAAGAGAAATCCACTAGTATCTAACATAAGTCGTAATTTGAGGAAGAAATTTCTAAGAACGTACGTCTGGAGTGTACCATTGTACGATAGTGAAACGTGGACTGTGGAAAAACCGGAACAGAAGAGAATCGAAGCATTTGAGATGCGGTGCTATAGACGAATGTTGAAAAAAAGGTGGACTGATAAAGTAAGGAATGAGGAGGTTCTGCGCAGAATTGGAGAAGAAAGGAATATGTGGAAAACGCTGATAAGGAGAAGGGACGGTATGATAGGACATCTGTTAAGACATGAGGGAATGACTTTCATGGTACTAGAGGGAACTGTAGAGGGCAAAAACTGTAGAGGAAGACAGATACTGGAATACATAAACCAAATAATTGAGGATGTGGGTTGCAAGTGCCACTCTGAGATGAAGAGGTTAGCACAGGAGAGGAATTAGTGGCGGGCCGCATCAAACCAGTCACCGATGACCCAAAAAAATGGAGGACTGGAGAGTCACGGAGGGATTCGTAAGCGTACCTCAGACTGTCTTATATTATTACTGTAGAATGGGAGGTGGCAGTTATGGTAGTGCCAGAGAATTTTACTGATCACTAAAAGACTTAAGATGAAACTAGGGATCTAGAATTGAAGACATTTCAGGAGAATTATTGAGGCCGTTTGGAGAACATACCATGATCAAACTGCTTAACCTGGTATGTAAGATATATGAAACAATCGAAATACCATCAAACTTCAGGAAGCATGTAATAATTCCATCTTAAAAATGGAAGGTGCTGACAAGTCTAAATATCACCGTTTCATAAATCATGATTACAAAATACTGACACGATCTATTTCCAGAATAATGGAGCGCTTGGTAGAAGCAAGCCTTGCAGCAGATCGCTTTGGGCTTCGGAAAACATTCGAATCAAAACTGACATACCGCTTATCGGAGAATATAGACTAAAGAAAGTCAAACCTACGTTTTTAGCATTTTCTTTGAGAAAGCTATTGACAATGTTCACTGGAATACATTATTTGAAATTCTAGATGTAATAAGGATAAAATAGAGGGAGAAAAAGTTTATCTAGCACTTGTACAGGAACCAGACGTTAATTACACGAATGGAAGATCATTATAATAGAGCAGTAGTTACGAAAGGACTGAGAAAAGTTGGCAGCCTGTCTGTGATGTAATTCAAATCTATAGCTTGACAAACAGTAAACGAATGCAAAGAGAAATTTGGAAAGTGAACTGAAATTAAGTGAGAAGAAATTAAAACTTCCTGGCAGATTAAAATTAAGTGCTGGCGCATAGCTCTACCCACAATATCACCTTTCTCGGGAACTTCTCTTACGGATTCAGCTCTTCAGGCATGACCGACGATCGTCCTTATAGCTTTGCATCCCCATTATTAATTCATTTTGTTAGAAGCAAGAACTTTGAGGTTTACTGATGACATTATAATTCTCCCACACATGGCAAAGGTCTTGGAAGAGCTGTTGCACAGGTTCGATAGAGTCTTAAAAGAAAAGAGGTTTTAATATAAAATAAAGGTAAAACAGTCGTAATGATATGTAGTCAGATTAAACAAGCTGATGGAAATTAGACATTAAGGTTCGTTATTTGGGCAGTAAAGCAACTGACGATGAGAGAATTAGTGAGGATACAAAATGCAAACTAACAATAGCAAGGAAGGCTTTCCTAAAAGAGAAATTTGTTAACATGAAATATAAATTTAAATGTTGGGAAGTCTTTACTGAAGGTACTTGTCTGTAGCGTAGCCTCGTACAGAAGTGAAACTTAGAAGATAAAAAGTGCATAAAGGCACCTTTTTAAATGTGGTGCAGCAGAAGATTATTAAATCGATACATCTGATTCTAATCAGGAGATACCAGTACTGTATTATCGGATTGAAGGGAAATTAAATTTTCACAGCGTGAGTAAAATATGAGATTTATTGTGAGAGAGGACAAGTTACTCTCTCACCCATTTTCCGCATACGGAAAATTATTAAAGATTTTATTACAACCTGATGTACCTTGAGCCACCTCGGTTGTATAAGAAAAATTCGGCGTCTGAGAAACGTTTGGAGATAGAATCTTTATTACACCTCATACCTAGGACTAACAAGCTAAAAGGCACAGGCGATTTAGACAAAGATCTTTAAGATTGTATCTGTTCTCTTGCTGCCGTGGGAAGCGAAATGAGTTCGGAGAGAATCATCTTCCCCCCTCCGCAAAAACTTTAAAAAAAAGCCAGTAATTGGCGGTTTCACATTTTTTCCAGAAATGCAGGTTTTTTTAACTCTTGCTCTGATTCGACATGAGTTTGTGCTGTCGTGTGGGAGGGGAGATTTGTAGAGCACTGTGATTGGCTCAAGACAGCGTGAAGGTGGCGTCATGCACTTTGCGGGAGAGCGGATTTCTTTTCGGAACAGGTGGGCTGCGCTTGGGTGCTGGACTTTGATCTGGCAAGAGGTCTTCTGGTCGAGGCTCTGGCATGTGTGGTTGGTGCTTGGGACCTATCCTGAGCCTGACTTCACTTGCGAGTAGTTTAGACTGGGGAGCCCGTGGTGAATTTCTTACTGTACCAACAGTGTGACTTCAAATGTCTCGGACTACTCGTTTGCCGAGGGCACACTTATTCGTCTTTGGTTTACCCATCCAGACGTTTGGTATCCTTGTGCACTCTGTTGTATAAGTGAGCCAAATTGGTCCTTGGTGTGACCAGCGAACGGGTATGTCACACACTGAAATCTACCGTGATTTCAGGATTTTGGTAGAGAGTAAATTGCAATCCGCCTGCTTGATCGCTAGACCGTAAGATTTTTGCATTTCTTTCGTGGCAATGATCGATTCACAGGTGCCGCCTCACGTCTGACCTCCGCCGCACCCATCTCGCAAGCTTCAAGTTACACTGCCGCAGAAGCAAACAGGGTAACTTACTGCCGCTTCGGCACTGTCAGGGCGCATAGCTCTCAATCGCCACTTGCTTTCAGCTGCACATATGTAGAGAAACCACAGTGGATTTGATAAATCAAAGTCTGCTCAGTGTCAGATCAATTCAGATTGCGTTATCCACATTTTTAGGGCCAGAGTACTTGACTCACTTCTGCCACCCAGGATCCTTGTCCATTGTACTCTTAAACCAACTGTTATTGTTTACCATAATATATGTCTTGTTTAGTAAAATATATGTTGATAGTAAATTTTACTTCATTCTCAATCACTTTATATAGTCCACACACGGGTAAATTTCAATTGAAAGAGGATATCTAAATCAAGGAGTTGTTAATTTGGTAATGCAGCTAAATGTGTCTTTGTGTTTGCGGGGGGGGGGGGGGGGGGGCTAATACATAATAGCTGGTTCAATAAAATGTAGGTTTCAGTAATGATATGATGTAGAGATGAGAGCCTTTCAGACAGCAGATTAACGTGAAGAGCTGCAAAAACCCGTCCTCGTATATGACTCGAAGGCCAAAACAAAATGTGAATGACCGTTACACTAAATACTCGTAGGGAGCAACGTTGTGATGCTTTACAGTTATGTTCGAATGCATGTGCACTCTCCGATCGGTGCAGATGTTATCTGAGTGGTAAAATTCTATAGCGCTACTGCACCAGTTGAATCAGTATGCAACGATTCGTTTCCCGTTTTCTGTTTATATTTCGCAGCTCTATCGAAGTTACGACTAGCTAATGATTGCTGACACAAAGGAGACGCGTCACAAATTCGTCGTCTTGTCTTCTAACTTGTCAAGCCGGAAAGTCGTTTGGCTAAATTTCATGCGCCGTATCGCGTTCACATCCCCTTAAATTCACCACCCTACTAGATCCTTACACAAAAACAGTCCACAAAAACATTTATATGGACATCCCCTTAAATTCACCACCCTACTAGATCCTTACACAAAAACAGTCCACAAAAACATTTATATGTGTTGTAATGTTATTATGTCATTGTGTAATCATTTACGAAAAGTCGTTATGTTGTATAACCTAGGATAATTAGTATGAGAATTTCCTTTTACAACTAACATACATACGTGGCTTTTTCTGCTGTTAAGAAGCTCATCTGTGTGGCTCGTTAAGGAAACTGCTGTGTCTGCCGACGACAGTATTCGCCTTCGCGTAAGCGGCTGCGCACCGCTCTGGTAGCTCGATTTGAGAGCGGCGCTCCAGGCGTTATAGATCGAGTGCTAATCGAATTTTGGGACGTTGTATACATTAGAAATCAAGGCACCGCTGCTGCGTCAGAGCCACACCGGGTTCTTTTCCTTCTGATACAGCTCCGCGAGTATCTATATCTATACCTACATCATACTCCGCAAGCCTCCTAATGGTGTGTGGTGGAGGATACTTTCTGTAGCACTATCTGATCCCTCCAACCCAGTTCCACTCGCGAATAGTGCGTGGGAAGTATGACTGTCGGTCAGTCTCTGTATTGGCTCTAATTTCTCGAATTTTCTCCCCGTTGTCAATACGCGAGATATATGTGGGGTGAAGCAATATGTTGTCTGACTCCTCCTGAAAAGTGCTGTCCCGAAATTTCAATAGCAAATCTCTCCGTGATGCACAACGTCTCTCTTGTAACGTCTGCCAGTGGAGTTCGTTTAGCGTCTCCATAACTCTCTCTCGTCAGCTAAACGATCCCATGACGAAATGCGCCGCTCTTCGTTGGACCTTCTCTATCTCCTCTATCAGTCCCACCTGATGGGGATCCCAGGTAGATGAACAGTACTCAAGAATCGGGCGAACAAGTGCCTTATAAGCCACTTCTTTCATGGATGAGTTGCATTTCCTTAAGTTTCTTCCGATGAATCTGAGTCTTATGTCTGCTTTTCCCACTACCTGTATGGTGACTCTGACTGTGAGGTCCGCAGCTCGTGGTCTAGAGACTAGCGCTGCTGCCTCTGGATCACGGGGTCCGGGTTTCGATTCCCGGCCGGGCTGAGGATTTTCTCTGCCCACAGACTGAGTGTCTGTGTTGTCCTCATCATTGCATCATCATTATTTGTGAGAGTGACTGGATTGTGAAAAGAAAATGGACTGTGTAAAAATTCGGACCATTTACGGACGCTGATGACCGCGCAGTTGAGCAACCCACAAACCAAACATCATCATCATCGTCTCTGACTGTGAGATTCGTGGCACTGTGGCCGCTTCCTACTCGCTGACACGTTCCCCCTCACAAAAGCGAGCACGAGTGTGGAGTTAGTCGTGACTTAGTACAGAAGTCAAATGCACGCTCTTGCAGTTGTAAAGTAGCATTAATAGTGCGAAAATGTCCTACTACTGACATCAGATGGTCCTCAAGAAAGCTGCGTTTTGTTCAAAAAAATGTTCAAATGTGTGGGAATTCCTAAGGGACTTAAACTAACTTATGCTAAGACCAACACACACACCCATGCCCAAGGGGGAACTCGAACCTCCGGCGGGAGGAGTCGCGCAATCCGTGACATGGTACCTCAAACCACGCGGCCTCTGCGCGCGGCTGTGTTTTGTGACACGGTGAAGGGTTAAGAAGAAAGGTAAGTGATGCAGTGTGGACAATTGCAAATGTACTCCATTAGAGGATGAGTGATTTTTGGAGAAAGTTCGATCCTATAGTCCTCGCTTCGGACGGAAAACGTACCAATTTCGTCCAATGCAAGCAAGATGGTTTGTTATTGTTTGTTACACCTTCACCATGAGAAAATATTGTGATCGGTCAAATGTAAACGGGGCACAGAGCAACGACACTGTTATGTCTCTGCGACCAAGAAGAGCGCTGTTTGTCTTTTCTTTTCCCAGAGCAACTTGCATTTTGGGTTATAGCCAGTTGTGTAGCTTATCATTCATTTCTGTACCTTCTTCGAAGCGTGCTTTGAACTTAGTTTAATAATGAATCACAATTTAGAAAAAACACTTCGTTCTCGTTTCCTTCTTTCTCATACTGTCGTCACAGACTCGTTATCATGTCGAAAGTGTGTATATTTATATACGGTGGTAAAAATCAGTATAAAGACGGGGATATTTGTGGAAAAATTTACATTGTTGATTGGAGTAGTTGTGCACAGTGCATATGCAGCAATATGAGATTCAGTATATTGACAAATGCAGTCAAATAGTACCGCATTTGATTTCAGTAGTACAGTATACAACAAGATATCAATGATTCAGGTGGTAGAGGGTGGAACTCACTATAATGGCAGACGGCTCTGTGTGATGTTAGTGTGAGTGTCCATGCCTTTCCTGCTGATAGGAAACAGACACCATTAGTGACAGTGTGTTTTGTGTGCATAAAGCACGATTCTGACATAGCTGTTCGGAAAACAGACATCATGGGATGAAAAAGCAAAAGTCGTTGCTTAGAAGGAAACGGGACTCTCTAATAGTCAAATTGCCAAAATAATGAACCGTTCGACAACAGCTATTTATAATTTCGTTAGATTCGGAACACGATATCGACAGACTGGGAAATATGGGCAAAGTAGACAATTATCTGAGGCATCTAAACGGTCACTTCAGCGCAAAGCAAGGGCCACAAACCTTTATTCTTTTCAACTTGTTTCTCGTTTACAGTTGGCAGTAACTGCTAGACCTGTACGACAAATTTTGTCAAATGAAAACATCTTACATTCAAAGAAAGACTGCTGAAACGTGCTCTAACAATCCAAACATAAACAGGAGACAGTGGAGTTCGTTGAGAAACATTGATCATAACTTGATGGTGTTCTAAAGTGATCTTCAGTGATGAGAAGAGATTTAATTTAGATGGTCTGGATGGACTTCAGTATGACAGGCACGATTTGAGAACAGAGCAGCAGGTAGGAATGAATAGAAATTTGGTGGTGGAAGCGTTATGATCTGGTCAGCATTCTGCACTAAATGTAAATCACACGTTGCTTGCGTGAACAATAGAATGAAATATAGATGTACGCCGAGATGCTAGAGACAGAATGCATTAGAATGTATGAGGATCTAGGTAACGACAGTCTAACGTTTCAACAAGATAATGCGTAAGTGCAGATTTCTGCACAACATGAAAATGGTTTGAAGATAAGGAAAAGATAAGATGGAAAACCTTTGAGGAATACTTGAAAGGCGCATTATCGTAATGGGAGACAAAGGGAATGAGTGGAGGATATGGGTAGAGAGAGGGTGAGAAAGAAAAGGGACAGAAGCGAAAGGAGAAGGTGGGCTAACAGAAGAGTGCAATAAATACATACCCAGGCAACGCCACGTACTCAGATAGTATCCCTGTAAAAGGTCAATTCAGAGTGGGTTTGACTTCTAAATATGTAGTAGGACAAGTTACATTTTTAGTTGTCTGCATTACTAATACAGCAGAATTTTTCAGCTTGGATTCTTCCTCTGTTTTTTGTTTCATCAAGTTGCCGAAAAAGTTTCATTTTAACACCTACGGTATCTCTGCATTGATTTCCCAGATTCTTTTCTGGCGGTTTTGGAAACGCGCGGAACCACGAGGCACAGATTACGTTGAAGGCAAAACCTCGTCCACGTTTTTTCAGAGCACGCCTAGTACCTATGGCCATATGGGACCTAGCGAAAGCAAAACTAGACAGACTTACAGATCGGAATGTTACCAAACTGTCTCAACTAGTGATTGGGTGACACCGCCTGTCATTATAAAACAGCCTTCTGGAAAAATACCTATTTTCGGCGGCAAAGCGGAAATTGGCTTGTATCCTGTTCCCAAACGTGAGGAATGATAACCAAAATTGCCTGTGGGACAGTTCTTCTCCAAGATCGATCTTGCAGATGCAAATCTGCGGTTACTATTTGACGAATAATCACAAAATCTTCTCGTTGTTGACCCACCACATGGTCTCTCTAAATTCAAACGTTTAGTTTTGGGCTTCGCCAGCACTCCTGTCCTTTTCCAGTGCTTTCTATGGCAAATAATCAAGACTGTTCCTTCTTCTATAAATGGTCTTGATGATATCATCGTCAAGGGTAAAACAACTGAAGAACACCTACAGAACTTAGAAAAGTCCTCCCGTGTTCTAGAAGAGGCCACACCAAAATGAAATCTATGGAAGTCGCAATTTTTTCAGACTCCCGTTGAATGCTCAGAAACACCTAGAAGTCATTATGGCCCTACCACATCCTACAAATCTAAAAGAACATAAATCATGTCTTGAAAATGTAGGATATTACAAGAAGTTTATTCTAACAGTGGTAAAAGCTGCATTCCCATTGACCAACTTCAGAAACACAGGTGTACCATTTAGTTGGTCAACTACTTTTAGCGACCGAAGCAACTTGGCTGAACAGCGACTTGGTGCCGTTCTGGCACACAGGAGCCCGGAGTGCTCCGAGCAGCGAGCAGTCATCGCATCAAAATCTCTCCATTCGGCGCAAAACAAGTATTCACAAATTGAAAGGTGTGAGGGCATCCACAAGAGTTCTGAATGGAACGTGTTAAATTTCGGTTACATGGAAAATCACACAAATCTAAAGGCTGTAAATTCAGCGAAATACCTAGGGATAGCTAATACAGACAACTTATATTACCTACATGCATATCTGAAAGAACAGACGCTGTAGACGATCCACAGCTGTAGGAAATAATCTAAATTAATTCGCTGAATATAAATTCCTTGACATCAGGAGTATTAGATTATCCAGCAGTGAGATACGAAAATTTGTGGTGGACCGGGACTCGAACCCAGATTTTCCCTCATACCGCAAGTGGTTGCCTTAACCAATTCGCCTATCCGTGCACACTCCCGGATCGCCCAAAACTTCTGCATATCACAATGTCTACATCCTTATATCGTACTCCATGGCGGTTAGTACCTTGCACCACTATTGGTCATTTACTTTCCCGCTCGTCTCGAAAACAGACTGAGGGAAAATGACTATCTATAATCTTCATACGAGCCCTAATTTCTCCAGTCTTATCTTGCGCAATTTCATAATACTATCGAGCGGGATAGTGCAGGAGTTAGCATACTGGACTCGCATTCCGGAGGACGACGGTTCAAACCCACGTCCAGCTGTCCTGATTTAGGTTTTCCATGATCGCTTAAGGCAAATGCCGGGTGGTTCCTCCTAAAGGGCAAGGCCGCTTTCATTCTCCATCTTTCTTTAATCCGAGCTTGTTTTCCATCCCTAATGACCTCACTGTTGACATTAAACACCAATCTCCTTCTCCTCCACCTCCTCCTCCTCCATAATACTTGTGTGCTGATCGAATCCATCGGTAACAAATGTAGCAGCACGCCTCTGAACTACTTCGATGTCTTCGTTTAATCCGACCTGGTTGGGATCCCAAACACTCGAGCAGTAGTCAAGAATGTGTCGCACAAATTTTCCATACATCGTCTCCTTTACAGATGAGCAACACTTTCTCAAAATTCTCCTAGTAAAACGGTCTACTTTTTACGTGTAGTGAAAAATAATTTGACAGTTACGACATGTAATACATAATATTACACTTGTAAGTAGGTATTTTGCATGGTCAGGTGGTATGTTAATGTGAGGTGTGTATTAGGTTACTTATGCATTGCGATGTGAGGAGATGTATGCAGACAATGAGATATTCTTCCACGAAGGTTTTACAGATGCTTGAAAATGACAAGTCGTCGAAATTATCTAATCACATGATTTAAATTAGACATTGTCTACATTACAGCCTATCACGGACCATGTATTCAAATGGCTCTGAGCACTGTGGGACTTAAAAGCTGTGGTCATCAGTCCCCTAGAACTTAGAACTACTTAAACCTAACTAACCTAAGGACATCACACACATCCATGCCCGAGGCAGGATTCGAACCTGCGACCGTAGCAGTCGCGCGGTCCCGGACTGCGCGCCTAGAACCGCGAGACCACCGCAGCCGGCCATGTATTCTTTTATTAAATATTATCTTATTGCTATATCAATGCATGAGGAGCTAATAAAATTTATTTCATCTTCTTCTGTGGTATAGAACTCAGTGAGAGAAAGTAGCACAGAGACTTAAATGAGCCACGGTGAGTCTCTGAAGTAGCAGGCATAGACTGATAGACCAGAGATATAATTTATTTCTTTTAAAGCGTCTTATTTTTTATTTTTGTTTTTACTGAGACGTTAACACTGATCTAAAACTTAGTAACTTAGTCTGAACGCAAATAATGGAATGGGATTCACATAAATATTGAGGTGCTATCCAAAATTTTCGGTACTTTTGCTGCTATCTGTTGAAAACCTTACATTTGGACTAATGGTCACCACCACTCTCAAAGTAGTTCCCATCCGCACGTACACACCGGTTCCAGCGCTTCTGCCACTGGTCAAATATTTTCTGGAAGTCCTGTTCTTGGAGGGTGTTTATCACCGCCAGCGATGCTTCTTGAATCCTCTCTAGCGTGTCGAACCGACGGCCTTTCAACTTTAGTTTCAGTTTTGGGAACAGCGAGAAGTCGCAAGGTGCCAAATCTGGCTAATGCGTTGGGTGGGGTACAACCGCCATGTTTCTTGCCAGAAAGGTCCTGGTGAGTAAGTTCGCGTGACAGGGTGCCTTGTCGTGACGCAGCAGCCAGCTCCCTTGACGCCAAAGTTTGGGCCGTCGTCGCCGCACGTTTTCACGGAGCCGTCGCAAAACGTCACAGTAGTACGCGGAATTCACTGTTTGGTTGGTATCAAAGAAAACGACGATCATGCTCTTCACTTTGCTGTTCATCTGTCTCGCTTTTTTTTGGGTCTTGGAGAGACTGGGTTCTTCCACTGGAACTATTGTTGCTTTGTCTCTGGGTCATAACCATAAATCCAGCACTCGTCGCCGGTGATAACCCATGACAAGAAGGCTGGATCATCAGATGCGGTCTGACGAAGGTCCGTGCACACTTCAACACACTGTGCCTTCTGATCCTTGGCACAAACTTTGTGGTGACGTAATGCATGCCCATTTCATCAACAACATTCGTTGGCATGTCCCATAAACAATATTCACTTCATCCGCAAGGTCCTGAATGGTTCGACGTCGATCTGCACGAACCAATTGTTGACGTTTGGCAACAATGTCTGGAGTTTTGCGGCTAACGGGCCTTCCAGTGTGAGCATCATCTTTGACGTCTGTACGGCCGACCCGGAACCGAGCATGCCACTCAAACACATGCGTACAGCTCATGGTCTGTTCCCCAAACACTTGTTGAGTCATTGCAAGGGTTTTCCCGAGATTCGCACAGAATTTGATACACATACGTTGTTCTGTTCGCGGATCCATCGTAAAATCGCCATACTTCAAGCACAGAATATTACGGAAATCGTTGTAGACACGCAACAAGTCCTCCGAGCTAAATGCCACTCCCCTCACTGACTCATCAAATATGCAGCTTTCGTCACCTAGCGGTGCAAAAATCGACGACAGATGGCAGCACCAGTCCCGAAAATTTTGGATTCCACCTCGTACGTAAGGATTCTGACTCCTCGATAGGCAGTAAGTGACTTCTATCAGTGACTACAGAAATTTGTGGCTTATGACTATATGCTCAACCATTGTACCCCGTTCTTAACTCTCTACGCGGACTCATTGTGCTAGAGGGACTGTCTGGAAAGGTTTGAAGGTGGAATGAACACTTTAACATAGCCGTGGGGAAGACAGACGCTGATCTCAGATATACTGCGGGAGTACTAAGTGGCAGGTCGCTGACAATCAATTCTCGACCCTTATCCCTCGGTCTGTCACCAATACCACTCACCAAGTTGAATTCACGGAACAATAGAAGATACTGAAATAAGAATTGCACGATACAGCACGTTTATGTTTATGCGGTGTGAGAGTATTAAAGAAATGAAGAAGTGGGAGACGTTACAAGAACGATACTCTCCATGGAAGAGCTCTTTACTCACTATCTTCCGGGAGCAGAAAGAGCTATGACATACACTATATGATCAGAAATATCCGGACACCGCTATATAATGTTACGAGAGGTGGACCTGTCGGTAGAAAAGGAGGCAATGTGTGTGTGTTGTCAGTAGAGAAACAGTGACTGGATAATTGGTCGGAGAGCTCAGTGACTTAATGCAGTGGAGTAGACATTGCTGTCACCCGGGTAACAACTCCATCGCGATCATTTCAACCCTTCTGACGCTGCCAAAGACGACTGTTAGTGATGTGAATGTGACGTGGTATCGCGAAAGAACACCAACAGCTAAACCCATGCCAGACACACCTCACGTACTGGCGGACAGATACTGTCGAAAATTGCGGACGGTGGTTGTAAACAAACGCATTACATCAGCGAAAGAAATCACTCATGTTCCAAAGTTCTACTGCCTCTCCAACAAGCACAATGACGCTGCGTATGGAGTTAAGAAGAATGGGGTATAATTGTGTAGCAGCTCCACATAAGCTGGCTCTGAGCACTATGGGACTTAACATCTATGGTCATCAGTCCCCTAGAACTTAGAACTACTTAAACCTAACTAACCTAAGGACAGCACACAACAACCAGCCATCACGAGGCAGAGAAAATCCCTGACCCCGCCGGGAATCGAACCCGGGAACCCGGCGTGGGAAGCGAGAACGCTACCGCACGACCACGAGATGCGGGCTCCACATAAGCCACACATTTCTGTAGTCATTGCTAAGCGACGCTTGAGGTAGTCTAAAGATAGACGCCACTGAACAGTGGATGAATGGAAAGAAGTGATTTTGAATGATGAATCACGCTATACACTGTGGTATTCCGATGAAAGTCTTTGGGGTTGGCGAACATTTGGTCAACTTTTCTTGCCGTCATCTGTAGTTGCGAGCAGTGATGTTCGAAGAATAAATTTCTTTTATTTCCGTCAATGATGACAAAACTTTTGGTCTTTAGACTACCGGTTTCAGTTAGTAATGACCAGATTTACTTTATAACATGTTCTAATATAATAAAGCCGTAGTGGCATAGCACTCCGTCGGCACCGTGGTCTACTTTACACCATGTTTCAAATGTGTGCGACGGAGCTAAGATGATTTTTTGTATATTTCGTGACGATGCCACTATAGCTTTATTATATTAGGAAGTTGTAAAAAAGATCTTAACGTGGTCATTGCTGACCCAAACCGTTAGTCTAAGGACCAAAAGTTTTGTGATCATTGACGGAAATAAAGAAATTTATTCTACACTTCCTGGATCACTGTTTTATTTGCGCACTTGTCGCAGTTTGTGAAGTGTGGACGAGATAGTGTTACGGTATGGGCGTGTTTTTGGTGGTTAGTCTGTGATCCCCTTACTGCGCTTAAGAAAACGCTAAATTCGAAAGGTTATGAACACATTTTACATCTTTGTATACTGCATAAAGTTCGGAGACGATTTTTTTTTGTGTGTGTGTCAGCACGACGATGCACCCTATTATAATGCAGCATCTGCAAGGCAATGGTTTGTGGTCAATATCATTCCGGAAGCTGGCTGGCGTCACCAGAGGGCCGATGTGAGCTGAGTGGAACACCTATGTGATGAGTTAGAATGTTGACCCGAGTGTACAGCTCTCTTCGGTTTCGGATCTTGAGGAAGAATGCGTTCTTGTTCAACCACAGACGTTCAGAACCCTCACTGAAATCTTTCCCATCATTGTTCAAGCCCTCATAGAGGAGAAGGCTGTACACGGACCATATTGAAGTCCCCTAGTAAGTGTTTAGATAATTTTGATAAAATACAGTAGGTTATTTGATGTATCAGTTTCTTCGATACCTGTCTAAGATAATAACCATCTACGAATGGAATAGAAAGAGCGGGAAGTGACACTGGTTGTTGTTTTTGTCTTCATTCCAGGGACTGGTTTGATGCTGCTCTCCCCGCTATTCTATCCCGTGCAATCTTTTTCATTTCCAAGTAACTACTGCAACCTATATCCTTCTGAATCTGCTTAGTGTACTCATCTCTCGGTCTCCCTCTACGACTTTTATTCTCCACGCTGCCTTCCAACACTAAAATGGTGATCCTTTGATCCACACAACATGTCCTACAAACCGACCCCTTCTTTTAGTCAAGTTGTGCCCATAAATTCCTCAACTCCCCAATTCTACTCAGTACCTCCTCATTAGTTACGTGACCTACCCATCTAATCTTCAACGTTCTTCTGTAGCACCACATTTCGAAAGCTTCTACTCTCTTCTTGTCCAAACCATTTATCGTCCATGTTTAACTTCCATACATAGCTACACTCCATACAAATACTTTCAGAAAAGACATCTTGACACCTAAATCTATACTCGATGTTAACAAATTTCTCTTCTTCAGAAACGCTTTTGTTGTCATTTCCAGTCTACATTTTATGTCCTCTCTATGCCGACAATCGTCAGTTATTTTGCTTCCCAAATAGCAAAACTCATCTATTACTTTAAGTGTCTCCTTTCCTAATCTAAATCCCTCAGCATCACCTGATTTAATTCGACTACATTCTGTTATCCTCGTTTCGCTTTTGTTGATGTTCATCTTATACCCTCCTTTCAATACGCTGTCCATTCCGCTCAGCTGCTCTTCCAGGTCCTTTGCTGCCTCTGACAGAATTACAATGTCATCGGCTAACCTCAAGGTTTTTATTTCTTCTCCATTGATTTTAATTCCTACTCCACATTTCTCCTTTGTTTCCTTTACTGCTTACTCAATATACAGATTCAGTAACTTCAGGGATAGGCTACAACCCTGTCTCATTCCCTTCCCAACCACTGCTTCCCTTCATGCCACTCGCCTCTTACAACAGGTATCTGGTTTCTATACAATTTTTAAACAGCCTTTCGCTCCCTGTATTTGACCCCTGCCACCTTCAGAACTTGAAATAGAGTATTCCAGTCAACATTCTCAAAAGCCTTCTATAAGTCTACAAATGCTAGAAACGTAGGTTTGTCTTTCCTTAATCTGTCTTCTAAGGCACGTCGCAGGGCCAGTACTGTCTCATGTGTTCCAACATTGCCACGGAATCCGAACTGATCTTCCCCGAGATCGGCTTCCATCAGTTTTCCATTCGATTGTAAAGAATTCGTGTGAGTATTTTGCAGCCGTGATTTATTAAACTGATAGTTCGGTAATTTTCACACCTATCAACACCTCCTTTCTTTGGGATTGGAATTACTATACACACATCAAGAAAAGTTTCGTATCACCCCGGTTCCCAGAACTCCTGAAGATAGACGGCTGTGGTTATTGTATCACAGACACAGTCCCTTTGACTGTTCAGAGATGTCACTAAACCCGCCCAAAGATGTAAACAACCATGCATGACCAGCGCCTATTAGACGGAGGGGGTCCGACAGCCTGTCAGTTACAGTCATTCCATCAGGAAGGAGGTACACAGCTCGCGTTGTCTGTAGTTCAACCATGCCTAGACAGTCTATACCACGGTTCGATGGCGTCCAAAAAGCGAAGTGTCCAGGCGTTTTAAAGAGAACCAAAGCGATGTTGTTCGGACATGGTGAAGATACAGAGACACAGTAACTGTCGATGACATGCCTCTCTAAGGCCTCCCAAGGGGCGCTACTGCAAATGATGACCGCTACCTACGGATTATGTCTCGGAGGAACCATGACAGCAACGTCACGATGTTCAATAATGCTTTTCGTGCAGATACAGGACGTCGTGTTACGACTCAAACTGTGCGCAGTAGGCTGCATGACGCGCAACTTCACTCTCGACGTCCATGGCAAGGTCCACCGTCGAAACCACGACACCATACAGGGTGCCCAACAACATGCCGAATGGACCGCTCAGCATTGGCATCACCTTCTCTTCACCGACAAGTGTCGCATATGCCTTCAACCAGCCAATCATCGGAGACGTGTTTGGAGGCAACCCGGTCAGGCTGAACGCCTAGGACACATTGTCTAGCGAGAGCAGCAAGGTGGAGGTTCCCTGCTGTTTTGGGGTGGCATTATGTTGGGCCGACGTACGCTGCTGGTGGTCATGGAAGGCGCCATAACGGCTGTATGATACGTGAATGCCATCCTCCGACCGACAGTGCAACCATATCGGCAGCATATTGGCGAGCCATTCGTCTTCATGGACGACAAATCGCGCTCCCATCGTGTACATCTTGTGAATGACTTCCTTCAGGATAACGACATCGCTCGGCTAGAGTAGCCAGCATGTTCTGCAAACATGAACCCCATTGAACATGCCTGGGATAGATTGAATACGGCTGTTTATGGACGACGTGACCCACCAACCACTCTGAGGGATCTATGCCGAATCGCTGTTTAGGAGTGGGACAATTTGGAGCAACAGTGCCTTGTTGAATTTGTGGATAGTATACCACGACGAACACAGGCATGCGTCAATGCAAGAGGACGTGCTACTGGGTATTAAAGGTACAAGTATGCACAACAATCTGGACCACCACCTCAGAAGGTCTCACTATGTGGTGCAACGTGTGGTTTTAATGAGCAAAAAAAGGGCGGAAATGATATTTATGTTGATCTCTATTCAAATTTTCTGTAAAGGTTCCGGAAATCTCGGAACCGAGGTGATGTAAAACCAGATGGTAGAGTTTTGTCAGGGCTGGCTCTCCCAAGGCTGTCAGAAGTTCTGATGGAATTTTGTCTACACCCAGGGCCTTTTCTCCACTTTGATCTCTCAGTGCTCTGTCAAATTTCTCACGCAGTATCATATATCCTATTTTATCTTCATCTACGTCCTCTTCCATTTCTATAATATTGCCCTCAAGTACATCGCCATTTGATAGATCCTCTATATACTCCTTCCATCTTTCTGCTTTCCGCTCTTTGCTTAGAACTAGTTTTCCATCAGAGCTCTTGATATTCATAGAAGTGGTTCTCTTTTCTCCAATGGTCCCTTTAATTTTCCTGTAGGCAGTATCTATATTACCCCTAGTGATATATGCCTCTACATCCTTACATTTGCTCTCTAGCCATCTAGTCATCCCTGCTTACCCATTTTGCACTTCAAATTGGTTCAAATGGCTTTGAGCACTATGGGACTTAACATCTGAGGTCATCAATCCCTTAGAACATAGAACTACTTAAACCTAACTAACCTAAGGACATCACACACATCCATGCTCGAGGCAGGATTCGAACCTGCAACCGTAGCGATCGCGCGGTTCCAGACTGTAGCCTCTAGAACCGCTCGGCCACTCCGGCCGGTGAAGATCTAAGGGCGCAAGAAAAGATGATTAAGATGGGCGCGAAATAACATCCAGAGCAACTCCTGTACAGTTTTCTTTGTCAGTCTCGCAGAATGCGGGTAGGCGTTATCGTCGAGTATCATCACCTGACGCAGTCTTCCAGGTCTTTGTTCTCGGACTGCGTCTGCAAGACGTCTCATTTGTTGATAGTTAAGGTCAGCAGTGATAGTTACACCTCGGGGAAGCAATTCGTAGTACACCACAACGTTGCTCTTCCACCGGATGCAGGTCTTTGTACGGGGTGTTGCTATTTTGTTTGGGCTCAACCATTTCTTTCTTTTCCTTGTGTTAGCGTTAAGACAGCATTTCTCGTCACCAGTAACGATACAGGGGAGAAATGGCGGGTGTTGTTCGCGAGCCAATTCATGACGAGCGAGCAGAGATGCACATAGCTGGTGTATGCTGATTTTTGTGATTGTGGCTTACAGCATGCAGTAGACATACACCCGATTTTTGAACCTTCCCCACTGCTTGCAAATGTCGCACGATACTGGAATGGTCACAGTTCATCACATCCGGCAGTTCTAGAATAGGCTAACGTGTATCGTTGTGCATTAACGGGTTTAAGCGATCTTTATCACACACCGAAATTCTTTCTGAACTTGGAGGGTCACTGATGTCCAAACGATTCTCCTTAAAACGATTCTTGCCGTGCTCTGTCCAGTAGCATATCTCCATATAGTCGCAAATGTTTGCGGCTGCCTCCGCTGTTGTCATCCCTCTATAGAAATCAAACATAAGATACGTAAATTGGAGGGAGATAACTGCAGCGGGACATTAAGCGGAGTCAGCTGCGAAGAGCGAAAATGTTTACCGGATAGGAATTCTAACCGGGGATCTCCTGCTCACCAAGCAGGTGCGGTAACCACTGCACCATCCGGGACGCAGCGTTAACTGCACGGTCTCCCTCGGTACGCCTTAAGCCCGATCCACAGCCCCACCTAGCGCCACCTGTCCACCGTCCCTGTCCATTATACAACTGTTCGCTGCTTAGAGATTCCCACAGGAGGTCAGACGTATTTGTACATTCGCCAGGCTTGTGAATTATGTGAACTCATGGTGCCTGTTCATTCGAAGGAAGAGACACCACGCTGATCCCGCAGCTGTGAAACACTATATATAAATTGAATGGGATAACTTCTATCAGCTGCAGCGGAACATTAAGCGGAATCAGCGGCAACGAGCAAAAATATGTACCGGACAGGGATTCGAACCCGGGATCTCCTGCATACCAGGCAGGTGCGGTAACCACAGCACCATCTGGGACATAGCCTTATGGCAACTGCACAGACTATCTCGGTGCTCGTCATGGCCGATCCACACTCCCACCGAGCAGCTGATAGCAGTCAGCCCCTTTAAATTTACATACAGTGTTTCACAGCTGCGGGATCAGCGTGGTGTCTGTTCTTTCGAACGAACAGTCACCAAGCATTCACATCAAACAGAAGAATACGTCGGAAATGTTCCGACTGTCCCAGGTGGCACTCGATTTTCTAGGCTCTACAGCTCCACTCACTATCTCCAAATGACAAAATGACAGTATGTAAACTAAACTAGCAACAGTGAACTACAGCTAAAAGTGACAATCGATAAATAAACCCGTAGCAAACTCAATACTAATTCAAAACAAAAACGCTACAAACTTACGCACCAGTCGTATACTACACTGGTGACTATTATAAATCAAACAGCATGTGTTAGAGAAAACGACGGAATTTTCCTTATTATGCGTATACTTGATTACATTTTCAGGCGATTAGTGGGTGCGCAGCGAAGCCTACTCACCCAGCGCGGCGAGGATGCCGGCGGCCCAGAAGACCTCTCCGCAGAGCGCCGGCAGGAAGAGCAGGCCGCCCATGCGCTCGCCGAACGAGTCCTGCAGCGGGTCCAGCATCGTGATGTAGCCCTGCTGCCGCATCTTGTTCGCGAAGAAGATGCCGCCTGCAGCACACACACGTCACATTCATCCGTAGTGTATTTTATAGTCGAGGCAATAGTACAATACAGGTCAGCTACACTACGAATGACTTGTGTTCAGTTTTCTTCCACTTTTAGAAAAGATGGCTTTTATTAATCATTAAAAATTTTATTGTTGAAGTGTCTTGTCTGTCTTTTCGATTGTCCTTCTTTTATTTAACGTGATTTTACTGTTTGAAAGTAAAATTATAGTAGACATCCGAACCGGTTATAAAGACATGGACTTGTACGAGAGAATGCTGAAAAGTAATGCCTCCGAATCTTTTCTGTAAAAATCCTTGAAGCTTTTTTAAATAAACCAAACGCTGTTAACATACTACACGATTATTTCTCAACATAGTTACCCTTTCGACAACTACTTTTCTCCCGACGACAGAGCAGTTTGCTGATATCGTCACTGTAGAATGTCTGATTCTGTTGATGGAGCTACAACCTCGCTCGTGCTTGCACCGTCCTATCGCTATAAACTGAGGTCCTCTACGGTGTTCTTTAAGTTTTGGAAACAGATGAAAATCGTAGGGAGCCAAATTGGGACTGTATGGAGGATGATCGATGACAGTGAAAAAATGGCGTCGTATTGTTATAGATGTCGCTGCGCTCGTGTGTGGCCTGGCAGGGTCATGCCAAAGAAGGGAGCGCTCCATGTTTGAACAAACTCATCGCATTCGAAACTCGATTACAGCGGGCTTTTCTCATGCACCGACCGGGGCCCATGAGAAATACGTGTCTCGCAACATGTGACGTCACGCTTGTCGGCTTGTCTGCGACACTTCGCCAACGCTGGACTCCGCGCTGGGCCTACAGGAAATCAATACGCAATTGTATGCCCTAAAGATCTTAAATTTTTCGGGTGCTATCGAGAGCTTGCTTGCATTTTAACGAACAGTCAAGAATTATGAAACTTAACATTTACTCGCTCCTCGCCGGAGACGGCTGCTGTCACTCACGTGCAGTGTCACGCGCTGTGACGTACGTCCCACGGCCTGTCTTACTCGTGGGCCTCGATCACCGATATAGTTACTTTACACACCACCATATCAAAGGCTACAATTCGGAGTCCTCTAGCGGCAGAGGGCTTCAACTAGGCAGCCATGAACAATGAAGATAAAAAGCTTTAAGAGTTTTGACATAAGAAATTCGGAGACATTACTTTTTAGCACGGCATATATGTAAAGTGTTCGTTTAACTTTATATATACTACCACAAACCGTAAAACTTGCTATACCGCACGCACAAAATTATATTTTAGGAAAATGTGCGAATTAACAAATAACAGTTGGCAACGGGAGATTTGGAGTGAATACATAAGATGGCAGACCCAACGAAAGAAGTGCATTATATGAACACCAACTCATGTTAATTGCAGTCCTTCTCTAAATCCTCGCACGAACGAAAAAATGGCTGACATCGAAATAAGTGTCCAAGGAATATAAAAGCAACTGAAATCACTCAACAGAGGAAAGTTCACTGGACCTGACGGGATACCAATTCGATTCTACGCAGAGTACGCGAAAGAACTTGCCCCCCTTCTAACAGCCGTGTACCGCAAGTCTCTAGAGGAACGGAAGGTTCCAAATGATTGGAAAAGAGCACAGGTAGTTACAGTTTTCTAGAAGGGTCGTCGAGCAGTTGCGCAAAACTATAGGCCTATATATCTGACACCGATCTGTTGTAGAACTTTCGAACATGTTTTTTGCTCGCGTATCATGTCATTTCTGGAAACCCAGAATCTACTCTGTATGAATCAACATGGATTCCGGAAACAGCGATCGTGTGAGACCCAACTCGCTTTATTTGTTCATGAGACGCAGAAAATATTAGATACCGGCTCCTAGGTAGATGCCAGTTTTCTTGACTTCCGGAAGGCGTTCGATACAGTTCCGCACTGTCGCCTGATAAACAAAGTAAGACCCTACGGAATATCAGACCAGCTGTGTGGCTGGATTGAAGAGTTTTTAGCAAACAGAACACAGCATGTTGTTCTCAATGGAGAGACGTCTACAGACGTTAAAGTAACCTCTGGCGTGCCACAGGGGAGTGTTATGGGACCATTGCTTTTCACAATGTATATAAATGACCTAGTAGATAGTGTCGGAAGTTCCATGCGGCTTTTCGCGGATGATGCTGTAGTATACAGAGAAGTTGCAGCATTAGAAAATTACAGCGAAATGCAGGAAGATCTGCAGCCGATAGGCACTTGGTGCAGGGAGTAGCAACAGACACTTAACATAGATAAACGTAATGTATTGCGAATACATAGAAAAAAGGATCCTTTATTGTATGATTATATGATAGCGGAACAAACACTGGTAGCAGTTACTTCTGTAAAATATCTGGGAGTATGCGTGCGGAACGATTTGAAGTGGAATGATCATATAAAATTAATTGTTGGTAAGGCGGGCACCAGGTTGAGATTCATTGGGAGAGTCCTTAGAAAATGTAGTCCATCAACAAAGGAGGTGCCTTACAAAACACTCGTGCGGTCTATACTTGAGTATAGCTCGATATTTGCGGCAGCAAGGCAGAGTCACATTTAAAAGCCGCCGTTCGTGAAGCACCAGCAGAGTAGATCGTCTGTTTGCGCATTATATTCTAAGTAAAAGCGAGTTACTTATTTAGCTTTGTTTGTGTGGTTCTGTTGTTTAATGTTAAATTTCTCACGTGTTTGTGTAGTGTAGATTCCCACCGTCTTTGTTGTGTATATGGACTGTGAATATTGTGTCAGATGGGAGCTGAGTTGGAGACCCTGTGCTCACAGCTCCAGAAGATGCTGCCTTCAGTCTCATAGCTTGAGGCATCACTGAGGGATGGGGGCATCGAACGTGGCCGTTATGGATATGGCTGCCTAGGAAGGGAAGAAATCCAGTGTGTGTGTATACCGCGTGAGGAGTCACCCCAGATGTGGAACAGGTCCTTCCGGACGCCACGAAAAGCATAAATGCAGATAACTACAGGTTATCACGGTAAAATGACGTGTGTCTCTTTGGACCGGTAGATATTTTCATCGGCTTCCGAAGGCTATCTGAAATTGTAAACACTGCCAGTCTTGCTTGAAGATGAAGAGGAGTCTCACTCTGTAGAAAGGTCCAGAACACACCGATTGCGGGCCTTTAACACAGTGCCGAGAGGAGGGTCTTAACCAGAGGATTAGACGGTTCTGCTAACGTGTTGTCTGCTGATTCCCCAACTTGCGCCATAAGGTGAGGATGTCAGGACCAGGTTAATATATGAAGTGTCAGTTACACACAGGAGATGACTAAATGGGTAGCAGGGGCTTCGAGGAGTGCGAAACTTTTTAGATTAGTGGGTCTTTGAAATACACATAACCATGGGCTCAGTTTCAAGAGATCAAACACAGGACAAGAAAGTGCCTAGGAGACATGGTATTATAGCTGAAAAACGTCAGAGCTGTGTCGGGAAAAACAAGAGTTCAAAATCATCACAAAAGCACCGAAGCAGAATTCGTTACATGTACTGTGTAGCTGGCTAAACCTTGATATGAATTCAAACAAATTTTTAGCAAGGACATAACGGTGCTTGAGAGGATAAATTAAATTCAGTTGGTGGTGTGCGTGTTGCTAACTATTAGAAATAGTTTATCTTGTAGTGATACTGAAGTAGTTCCTGTGATTTAGTATTGGTAAAGGCTATACTCCACAACTCGGATAAATCAGTGCTTCCTTTTATCAGTCCCCTGACCATGACCATCATTATGATGTCAGAGAAAGCAGAGATAGCACAGAAAGGGGTAGGTGTTCATTTTTCTCAGATGCGGTTCTAGAGTGAAACGTTAGAGAAATAGTCTGAGAGTGGTTCTACGTCCCCTCTACCAAGCACTTACGTGGGAATTGCACAGTAATGAAGTAGATTTAGATTTGTAAAAGAAAGTAACTAAACTGATAGAAGAGTCGCAGTGACATAAATACAAAGTTAAAATTGCAGATAAATACAGCCTCATTATTAAGATAAAACTTGTATTTTATGAAACCTTAAGAAATTGCTTTAGAAGCTTTACGTATTGTATCCTTCAACATACAGGGTGTAAATTTTAAGCTGATAAACCAGAATAACTCGAAAAATAAGCTTCAACGAAAAAATGTGTAGAATCCAAAGTTGATTATTTTCGAGAGGGACATCTGCTGGTACTAAAATTAGAACGCCACCCCAGCTCCCTGTGGGCGAAGTGGGAGGCAACTTTAAGATTTCAAATGGGAACCCCCATTTTTATTGCAGAATCAGATTCTACTTAAAAAGCTACATACATCTTGTCTTAAACATTTGTTTTGATTCTTGGTAGTTGGCGCTGTAATTCAAGAAAATCCATGTTCTCATTTTTGCCTGTAAAATGTTCACGGATAAATAAAAAATACTTATTTACTTCGAAAATTTTGATTCGCTTAAACTAAAACTCTCCTTCTCTACCCATAGGGTTGGGTTTGAGAGAGAGGAATTGGAGTTTTACAAATGTTGACCCAAATATTAATTTTTCCCGCAGATTCGGATAAGTTTTGTTTGTTTAGTGGTTATGAGGCCACACAGCTTTTAATTACCAAACAAATCATCTGAATAGCTAACTAACTAACTAACTAAACATCCTACTTACTACCGAGTGAACTCATTAACTAAAAAATTAACTGACTCACGAACGTCATTTTTTATTAGTTTCGGAGTAATCACTCTTGTTTGTCGAGAAGTCTCACAACTCGGGGTGCTTGCTTAATTTGAGTCTCTTAGTTTCGGGTGGCTCTGAGCACTATGGGACTTAACATCTATGGTCATCAGTCCCCTAGAACTTAGAACTACTTAAACCTAACTAACCTAAGGACATCACACACATCCATGCCCGAGGCAGGATTCGAACCTGTGACCGTAGCAGTCGCGCGGCTCCGGACTGAGCGCCTAGAACCGCTAGATCACTGCGGCCGGCGCGTTTTGGGTGGAAAAACGTAGAAAACATCATAAATTTATTTACTTAACTCACTTCGTTCACATGTTTATTTTACTTCGGAATATCGCTGTTATTACGTGATTTACATTTTAGAATTATGTACGCTAATCGATATCCCACTCAGCCCTGATCGATAATCGATGCGCCGGCCGCGGTGGCCGTGCGGTTCTGGCGCTGCAGTCCGGAACCGCGGGACTGCTAGAGTCGCAGGTTCGAATCCTGCCTCGGGCATTGGTGTGTGTGATGTCCTTAGGTTAGTTAGGTTTAAGTAGTTCTAAGTTCTAGGGGACTTATGACCTAAGATGTTGAGTCCCATAGTGCTCAGAGCCATTTTTGATAATCGATGCTCTTATCCAGCCCATGCTGATGAGCGGAGTAATGTTTTCGTAGTGCCGGCGATAGATAGCGCAGGGACGAGAAATTCGTCCTTTCTCGTAATAAGACTGTGCTTTAGAAATTATAAGTATTAATGTAGTTAACGCACTGTATCTTTTACCCGTCTGAGCATTCAGGCAACAATACATCGTTTATAACGATTGTCTTTTGGGCGACTTATGTTTGATTACCTTGTGTGACTGCGTTCGCGGCTTTTGCTCACTACAAGTCGCGTTTGACGCGGAGTTAGCATTGCTAGGTGGAATTACGCCGAGCAGGCCGCTTCTCGGTCATAGAAATTCTAATCCTGCCTATCTCGAAGCCCCTTATCTTTCCTCTCTTGAGATTAATAGGAGTCAATGTCATTATGAATTATCCTTCTGTGGAAGAAAAAATTGAGATGGTGCACATTTACGGAGAAAGTGGGAGAAACTTTGACGATGCAGTCGCGCTTTATGAGCAGCGTTTTCCTGCTCAAATACGATCACGGTCCTTGTTTTGTTCGAGTTATTAAACCATTTACTGCGGAAGGTAGTGTGAGCCAAAAAAAAAAAAAAAAGAACCCGTGCAGCTACTGTTTGTGGAGAAAACAATCAACTGACAGTCTTAGCTGCTGTGACTCATAATCCACATGCGAGCACAAAAGAAATATGAAGGCAATCAGGAATTTCAAACATTAGTGTTTGGAAAATCCTGAAGCTCCACAAATTTCAGCCATACAATGTACCCATGCATCAGAAACTACATGGCGATAACTTCCAAAACCGTCTAACGTTTTGTCACTGGGCAGTTCAGCGGATGCAAACAAACCAAAACGTTTTGTCAGAGTAGTTTCCCCTGTGAGGCAACATTCACAAACCACGGCGAAGTTAATCGCCATAACATGCATTACTGGAGTGAACAGAGCCCACACTGGATTCGAGAAGTCAACCATCAGCAACCTTGGTCAGTTAATGTTTGGTGTGGTATAATTGGCAATAAACTGATCGTCCATATTTTATCGACGGTAATTTGAATGGCAACAAATATGGAAACCTACTTTAAAATGAGGTGCTACATCAACCTGAAGACCTGAGCGTCGAAGTTCGACAAAACATGTAGTTTCAACATGATGATTGTCCAGTGCAGTATTCATTAGTAGCGCGTGATGCGCTAGATCGACTTAACCATGGTCGCTGGATCGGCATGGCAGGTCCTGTGAATTGGCCAGCCAGATCGCCTGACCTTACCTCGCTGGATTTTTTCTAATGGGGTTATCTAAAAGATATCGTTTATCAGGAAACGCCAACCACTCGCGAAAACATGATGCAAGGAATAAGAGATGCTTGCGCTGCAATTACACCCGACATGTTATCAAGATGTGTGCAGGGATTTAAAACACGAGTCAATAAATGCATTGACGTTGGAGATCATCACTTTGAACATTTGATTTCATAAAACGGTGAGATGCAAGGGAATTACGAACAACAAGCAGGCCGAAAGTGAGAGGCGAGTGGACTCACTGGAAACAAACACCCCTAAATTCATTTACTTGCAAGTATTTGCAAATAATCAACAATTAAACGAAAACAATCGTTCCTTTCAGGACCACCAAATCTTAAACGGGAATACGTTCATCTGTAGTTGGCGAGTGGGTTAGTCTTTTCCTCAGCTAGTCTTTTACTTTGTTTACTCTGTGAGTTAATGAGTTCACTCGTTAGTAAGATGTTTGGTTATTAGGTAGCTAGTCAGATGATTTGTTTGATAACTAAAAGATGTGTAGCCCCATGACCACGAAAGAAACAAAACTCATCCGAATCTGCGGAAAAAATTAATATTTGGAACGACATTTGTAAAACTCCAATTCCTCTCTCTCAAACCCCACTCTATGGGGAGAGAGGGGGAGTTATAGTTTTAGCGAATCAAAATTTTCGAAGTAAATAAGTATTTTTTATTTATCCGTAAGCATTTTCCACGCAAAAATGAGAACATGGATTTTCTTGAATTACAGCGCCAACTACCAAGAATCAAAACAAATGTTTAAGACAAAATGTATGTAGCTTTTTAAGTAGAATCTGATTCTGCAATAAAAAATGGGGGTTCCCACTTGAAATTTTAAAGTTGCCTCCCGCCGCACCCCCACGGAGCTGGGGTGGCGGGCTAATTTCAGTACCAGCAGATGTCCCACTCTAAAACAACCAGCTTTGAATTCTACACATTTTTTCGTTGACTTTTATTTTTCGTGTTATTCTGGTTTGTCAACTTAAAATTTACACTCTGTAGATAATTTCTTGCCAGGCTGAGTTGTATCTGTTCTCTGGCGTGGACGGCTCCATCCCATTGTACTATGTGCACTCTGTCAGCAATGTCTCCAATAATAAGCCAGTGCGAAATTAGAGCTACTGTATTGCGAAGAAGGCCTCATGCTCTGCTATATTCTGATATGGAAGATAGCGGCAGAAACGATTTGAAAGAACCTCTGCAGCTCATTGAGCGTAGCATCTGCTGAGAGTGTATGCGCTTCCAAGCAGATGGCGTTGCCGCTGGGGTCAATACCCCACCAGAACGGCTTTTTATCAACGCGACGTACTAAAGTCAGTGCTTATGGCAGTCACGTCTGACTTTACGTGCACATGGCCCTCATTACACGCCACATTCAAACGTGACGCGTTTAAAAATGCTTCTTCTTGTCATCCACGCGCCACTAGCCATATCTACGGACCCAGTAGCGGCTACAGGACGGTGTCCTCCTTTGTGGTGGCCTACAGGTTTTGACTTACAAGTATAGCAACATAAATAAATCGAATATATTCATCTTATGTATATAAACAGAACTGTTTTAATATATTTATATTTTGTAATTAATAGTTTAACATTGCCATGAATAAAATAAAATGAAAAAAAGCTGTGATCAGCAATAACCCAACCCCAGTAGACGAGTTGCCAGTCTGGGCCTTACAGGACTTTTTTTTACCGGGTACAGGGTAAGTGAAACAAAATATCTTTATTTGTACAATCACAAATGCAACAGAAATGCCATCCTTCCATCGGAATCAACATGAGACATTACACTCGAACGAGGCGAGCAGAAATCTTTATTAACAAGGTGGCGGAACAAAATAATAAGAATAATATTGAATTAAGCTAAGAAGTGTGAGGCAAGAGACAAAAAAGTGAAGAAGGTGTGGGGATATAATAAGACTTTCAGGCAACTGCCTGGCAGATGGAGCGTGGAAGCAGAGTGGGCAGGGGTCAGCATGCGAGGCCTGGCCACGGTGTCCCCGACACCGCTACCGGGAAGAAGCCCCCGAAAGGAGGGCAGAAGCCGGAGAGGAGGGGACAGTAGAGTTGAGGGAATGACCAGCGTGCACCTGGTATAGTGCATAAAAGATGGAGGCGCATATCCATGCGTCTGCTCCACTGTGGTTTACGATGTAGAAACTAGCGCGGAGAGTCTCAAATGTCAACGGAGGGAGGGGGGGGGGGGGGGGTTGTGGCGTGAGTGTCGTCCGCGTGTAGCACCGTCCAGCTGAGCGGGAGTGATGTAAGGATCGCGTGTAGGTAATTGGTAATTGGCGAAGAAGGTGCGATAACCCGGTCGGTACTCGACTTCACTGTGGGCGGTTTGTAAGTACTCCCAGAAGCCGAGGCCTGATTTGTCGCCATCGTTATACATGTAGGTGATCGTCCACTCCTTGACCCATACAATCGGGGTGGCGGGGAAATAAATATTCTCAGGATGGATAAAAGTGGATGGGTCAATCGAATCCGGTGGAACGCGGAGGTAACAGGCAACGAACTGTCACCCAAGTTTCCAGACGTCACTGCTTTCAGCACAAGTCAGTTGCTGGACATCGTCATCCATGGGGTAGCAAATTGAACAAAGCTGAGAATCTGTTAGTCCTATGATGTGAAGACGTTGATATGTGGCGAATTTTCCACATGCGACGTGGTACCATGTTTCCCGGACGTTGGAGGGAAGGAAAAGCTGGTGGATGTGACACCAAAGCTTGCGCCACCGCGTCGATGGATGTCTGAGCTCGATGTCGTTGCTGGATATGTGACGAAGCAGTGGGGTGTAAAAATCTTTAGGTCGAGGAGAACGCGTGTTCGGTAAGTGTGCGTGAGCATAACTGAAGTCGACGATGAGATCAGAAATGTGCGTCAGATGGTGCTTGATGAGTCCGACTGGTACTGGTGGCGTTATGGTCGAGGGCATAAGAATTTCCAGCAAGCTGCGCGTAAGGGAGGTGCCCCCGTGCCACTGCTTGTGCATGGTAGTCGCAGATTGACAAGGCTGAGACCACCTGCTCGCGGGCGCAGGGTGAGCGTTTCGTAATGTATCTTAAAGAGCGTACCGGTCGTAAGAATGTACCCGAAAGCAGTCTGGAGGCTGCGTCCAATAGTTGATGGCAGCGGGAGGACCTGTGCGATGTGGACCATACTAGACGCCACATGTTGATTGAGGTATTGGACATGTTGTAAAGAATCGAGTCGGCGGAGGAGATTTTGTCTCAACGCCGTGCGGATAATATAGCGTGCACGCCGAAAATTGATGGTAGTGGAGGAGAAAATGATACCAAGGTATCGCAGTTTCTGTACACACGGGAGAGGTGCTAATTCGTCGTGTGAGAGGCCGCGTCCAATGGACATCGTCATGGATTTAGCCACATTCATGTTACTGCCAACTGCAGTTCCGTACGTTGATATCAAATCAATCACCGTTTGTGTTTCATTTCGTGAGCGGACTAAGAGGAGGAGGTCGTCCGCATACGCACGACAGCGAAAACTGTACTGTCGCAAAGTGAGACCTGAAAGGTGGCTCTTCAGACTCCCGATGAGTGGCTCCAGGTTTATGAAATAGGGTAGTGTCGTAAGTGGGCAACCTTGTCTTATCGAGCGCCGGATGGTCACTGGTTCCGCCACACGGCCATTGATCTGAATCAGCGATTCGGCGTTGTCGTACAGGTGCAGGATGACATCGACAAAGGCGGATGGAAAACCCATTCGGCTTATTACTGAGAACAGAAGACGATCCCGCATCTTGTCGGATGCGCTGCCAAAATCAATGGCAACCACCGCGACGCGTAGTCTGCACTCACGACATTCTCCTGTGGCCGTTTGTATATTAACTGAGCCACTCAGAGCTGTCTGTTCCGGGGATAGAATGCTTGTCAGGATCTTGCGGCATCGCGTCGCTAGGAGTCGTGTAAATATTTTATAGTCTGCGTTAAGCAGAGTATGGGGAGCGTAATGTGCTATCGTCACTCCCAGTGTCGGTTTGTGGATGGGTATATTAATTCCTGTGACAAAGGACGGCGATACGGCGTTCCCCATCGTCATCAGTTCATCGTTCATCGTCGTCCACCGTGACGCCATTGGCACGAAGAAAGCGAGATAAAATTCTATCCTTAATGCAATGACACCAGGTAACATATTCAGAGCACCTTTGTTGATTGCATCGTGGACTTCGTCGCGCGTAACGCTTCGTCGCTGGCGAGGGTGAGAGTTTCGTACGGTAACACGAACTCCTCAGCGTGGCTGTTGGTAGTCTCCTCCTGGAACATTGTGAGCTTGTGCTCTACAAAGGTATTGACTATTTCGGCCTGGCAAGTGACTTGCTGGGCGCGACAGGTGGAGATCTCGGTGATGAGTTGTTGTCGTCGGTGTTTCCTGTCGGTGGTGATATGGTGCATGGTGGGATGTTCTTGTTGCGCCGAATCTCGACGTCGGGTCCACACCATCGCCCTCTGCAGTCTACGGTGTGTCAACGTTACAGTTTGTGCCTTAATCCCGTTGCGCTCCCTTTGGATTTCAGGGGTGGGCGGCTGAGCGTCCAGGTTGCGGAGAACGGCGTAGATATAGTCTGCAGTGTGCCGGCGCCACGCAGCTATTTCCTTGCCATACTGAATCAAGGTACGTCGAATGGCAGGTTTGGCACATTCCAGCCACCAAGCCAAGGTTGTGCAGTACTTAGGTAAGCGACGTTTACAGATGGCCCATGTCTCGCTAACACGTTGAAGACATTCTGGATCATGAAGATGAGAGGAGTTTAGCTCCTACGGTGCACGACTGCGCCAGACCACCTTTTACGGAAGAATAATGTTGCAGATTTAGGCACAGTGGTCCGAAAAGGCCAAGAGCCAAAGTTCTGCACCTTGTACTGCAGACGTGAGATCCCGAAAGACGTAAATCGTATCAAGGCGCCTCGCGGAGTGACTTGTCTGGTAAGTATGTCCAGGTGCAATGCCATGCCGAACTTCCCAAGTGTCGCGGAGCAACAGATCACGGACAGCGAGGTGCAGTTCTTGACAGGTGTTGCAGTGGGGCATTTGATCCTTAGGGAGCAGGACACAATTAAAATCATCCCAAAGCAAGTAATGGTCACAGAGCCCATGAAACAAAGGGGAGATTTCTTCCGAATAGAAGTATACCCTGTTAAAGGGGAACTCCATCAGTGGAGGGTGGAGAGGGGGGTGGCAACGGCGAATCATGCCGTAAGCCACCTAACGGGGTTATCGGCGGCGTAATGAGGCTTCCGTCTGGGGTAACTCCGTCCCCTGAGTGTGGTTCCGGCCTTCGTCGACGTCCTCACTCCACGCTATTGAAGGGGCTGTCGTTGTGACGTTCTTACGTTCCACTTCATTCGTAACAGCGGAGGACGTCTCGGCGGCAGTCGCAACGGCGGAGTCCATTGGTTCAGAGTAGGCACCGGCACAGCCACAGCTTGCGTCATGTTGTCGTCATTCGTTCCGTGCATGTTCTCCGAGGTCTCGGAATACGTACCACTACAGCATTGAAGGCGGCGTTGACTCGGTCGACGTTACCAGCGAATGCCCTTAACGTCACCAAATTGAAGTAACAGACCCTTAAGATATTCCGGTGGCAAGTTGAAAATCCGCACAACAATCAACAATAGCATTGGTAAGCAGGACAACAATAACTGACCTATCACTATGGCGGAGAGAAACCTTATTGCCGTGTTTACGTAGCAATCTGTCTACTTGGAAAGATTTTATGAACTGTGCAAAGAAGACACATAAAACTCACTGTCAAAATATGCGGTGTTATCCGCGTCTGAAGTAATACCTTACGTTTCCAGTAACCAATCACGAATTTCGAGGGAACCTGGCTGCACATTATGGGTGGACTAATCAAACGCAAAACTGACTGTACCTTTAAGAGGGATCATCGTGGACACCACAGACGGGGAAAAGCGGACGAATATGCCACCAAACAAAACATTACAAAAGGAGATACAAGGACTACTCTTTGACTTAAGTCCGCTCATAAATGAACGCACACCACGGTAAGAACTAACTGCTACACTCGAGGTGCTACGGCGGAATTAAGGAATAAATAGATCCGACAGCTGTCTCTGCTTATCAAAACACGGTCTTGCTCATGCCTTACAGATGCAATGAAATGAGCGTATCGCATCGTTGGCCGGGAGGGAGCATTTGGGGAAGTTCGGCCGCCAAGTGCAAGTCTAATTTCAGTCGACGCCTCATTGGGCCACTTGCGCGCTGGTGATGAGCATGAAATGATGATGAGCGCAACACAATACAACACCTGGTCCACCAGCGGAGAAAATCTCTAACCCAGCCGGGAATCGGACACAGGCCCGCTTGCATGGGAGGCAAGCACGTTACCACCCACCTAAGCAGGCGGACAGCCTGACAGATATTTGTTACAGTTAAGGTTGGTGATAATCTAATACACTTGGTGCTAGTTTCATAATCCTGTTTTATATGTCTTTTAGTAAATTTGAGTTTAAACGTAGTATTTCTTATAGTACAGGATTTTCCACCTAGTTTCAACGCATTTCTGTGCAGTTTTCATGTATGCTTTAATGTTTAACCCATTCAGATACGTGTGCTCATTATCTCCCACTGAATGTTGCACTATTATTATTGGCCACAGACTACCTAGTTCTGATCGGTGGCTGCCGGTAGACTTCGTGCCTCAATGATTTCGAGTTTAAACATAGTATTTCGTATAGAACAGGTTTGTCCACCGAGTTTCAACGCATTTCTGTGCAGTTTTCATGTATGCTTTAATGTTTAGCCCATTCAGGTAAGTGTGCTCATTATCTCCCACTGAATGTTGCACTATTATTATCTGGAAACTACAACTTGGCCACAGACTACCTAGTTCTGATCGGTGGCTGCCGGTAGACTTCGTGCCACAATGATTTTCAGATGTTCGTTGTCAGCTATGCAGCTGCTGGTGACTGCACTGTAGCCTGTTTTGTCGATCAGCTGTGCTGTCACCATCTGTATTTTGTTCCACTATCTTCATTGTGATTTATTTGAAAATGAGTGTTTATGCGGTTGCTGGCCGATCGCGGTAGTTACTTTCTACTCCAAAGCGGAAAAGGAAGCCAGTTATCAGACGTTAGCGCCACAAAATGATGCTAAATGTAGCGAAGTGCTCCGATCCTGAGAAAATTCAAAAAGGACTGTTACATATGTTTAATTAGTCTTCACTCAGAGGTGTGACGTATGGTGGCGAGCCTGTGTAGCATTGCTAGAATTAGGGAGTTTGCACGGATTACCTATACGCATTCCCAGGGACACCTCGCAAGAAGGAGTTACTTTAAATTTTTGACTGCAATTTCCATTCGCAAAACAATATTTTTATTTTCCTCAATTTCAGGGAAGTGCAGATATCGATGACGTTCTTGATGGATTAAAAGTGCGAAAACTTATGACTGATCTTCAACAGAAGATTGACTAGAGAAGGAGTACTATCCCCGTAAGAAAAGTGTAGAAATCAGTTGGTTTCGTATGGAGAAAGGTTGGAAAGAAGAGAACTATATTACTGGAACCTCATGATATCGTGCACTGGCAGTCCCAGCTCTTTGTGGAGATGGCACAGAAACGTTTCATTCAGACGGATCCAGGCTGGTCAGACACTTAATTTGTGGTAAATTCTGACAAAACAGGGGTGTTGTGGCTGTTACTGCGTGGGGAAGCGTCACCAGAAGACTACTAGTTGAAAGTGTGGGTCAAAAGCAGGTCCGTTAGGACAGTGCAGCTAAAAATTTGGGGCAAATCAACCCAGGACGACTACCACGAGCAGATGAATTAAGCAAATTTTGAAAAAGTATTCGAAGAACATGCGCTCCCAATCATTGCTCCCTACTCTATAATAATCATAGACTATGTCAGTCAACAAACCGTCAATGGAGCACGAGAGGAAACTGTATGTGACAGAGGCTGCAGAACAGAAAAGTCCGATGCGGAAAGAGCTTTTCAGAGGAGGCTCTGTACTCCCTGATTAGGGAGAATGGGTCGGCTGCGAAGTCGTATGCAGTTGATTTACTACCCACAAGCAAGGGCACAACGTAATTCGCTTGGTACCATTCAACTGCGATTTAAATGCTGTAGAACTAGAATGAGCAAAGAAAAGAAAATATTCTTTAGGGGACGCAACATTACAGTAGTGGCATGTCAGCTGAAACTCTGTTCAATCTTGCAGGTAGTTGCTTTCATACTGTTATTGACGAAGACAGGGAAGAATGTTGAAGCTCGAGGAGCAGTATTGGACGCACGACTGTGTAATGGAAATAGTAATTGACAATCGCTACTACAGATATTAGTGAAAAATGTGGCAAAGAACCACATGAGTGTGAGATCACAAAAGGCCAAAGATGTTTACGGCATTCGACATCCCACATATTGTCTATCATGCAAGCACAGTATTGGCTGCTTATGGCAACAGGGAGCGGGGCTGCAGCTATCCCATGGTGAGGCTACGGAGCGTAGGTGAACTGCTTACTTGACGAGTAACACACAACAGTGCTAGTGATTTTGATACGAACCAGAGCAAAGGTAACGATAAATAAAGCAAACATTGCATTACATCTACAACAACAGTTACCGAAGTTGTCATTTCGTCGGAAAGGAATCTAAAGAGTTTGACGGAGGGAGAAAGAAGTGGCAGATTAGCGTTTCTGCAAGATTAGTCAGTGGAATATGAGGTGTCCTATAGGGTCGACTGTGCGGACAATGTACATGAGGAATACAATGATGACAATATGTGCTCAGCAAGTGAAAGTGATACTGAAACAGGTGTCAAGCCATGTAGTTCATCATCTTGTCGGACACGGAGCAACAAATCCCGTCTCCAGTGAAACGGAGTGAAGGTCGGTCGTTATCTAAAGAGCAGCTACCGTACATAATTACGTACACGGAATATCATCCGCAGCATAGACTAGGGTTCGCGCGTTTCATGGATGCTCTATAAAATTTATAGAATGTGCGTGATAGTGACCTACTACGTTATCCACATCAAACTGCGCGCATCATATACTACAGTGGTTTCAAGGAAAGCAGTGGATGGTTGCATAGCTTCAAACAGTTTATTAGAATTGGGAGCCATAAGATAACGAAATTTCAAGCAAAGCGTCAACTTGACGAAACACAGCAAACTGCAGAATCGGTCCGAAAATTTATAGATAAGGTAAACAAACATATCCCATCGCTCAGTAAAGAATTTGTTTTCAACTCCGACCGGCCGGGATTTGAAGCGGAAATGCCTATGAAAAGAATCCTGGAAATTAGAGGTACTAAAAGAGTTGTATCAAGATCAACTAACACCAATGCCTTAGCGCATCCGCATACAACTAAGCCGGCTGTTAATTTGGATGGTAAATTGGCTGGAAAATTATTTACCGTGCTGCGAGAAGTTGGAAGTGCTCAGCCCTCTACAATTCTTACATGTTTGTATGATCTTGGAAGGGCGGTAGGGAATATTTACGTCACAGAAAGCAAGAGAGGGAAAACGGCCTTAAGAGAACTACGACTGTGGTGTGATGATGATGTTTGGTTTGTGGGACGCTCAACTGCGCGGTTATCAGTACCCGTACAAATTCCCAAACTTTGCTCAGTCTAATCTCGCCACTTTCATGAATGATGATGAAATGATAAAGACAACATAAGCACCCAGTCATCTGGAGGTAGGTGAAAATCCCTGACCCCGCCGGGAATCGAACCTAAAACTCCGTGCTCGGGAAGCGATAACGCGACCGCGAGACCACGAGCTGCGGATGACTGTGGTATGAGCACTGCTTTTGGCCAATAGCTGGTCAAAGTAACTTGCTTTTACTTGATTCCTACTCTGCTTACAAAAATCATACTCCTTTATAGCAAACTATCCCTCCTGAACAGGGTGTCACATTGCAGTTGATACCACCTAGAACCGCTGGACAAATTCAGCCTCTGAATGTTAATTTTTTTCCGTACCTATAAAACATATTATCGAACTATCTGCAGCTACGCTTTAAAGATAGCCAGTTTCACGATAATCTCTACACATTCAAGCTCTTCACATTCAGTTTCATGCCATAACATCCCATGAGTTCTCATCAGCCGGTTACACCAATATGATTTTATATGCATTATTTAGAAGTGGATACCTATGTGAACGTCCTGCACTGTCTGTAACTCCCACGGAGTTCTCTTTCGAGCTTGATGATGCGAACCTTTGTGATCATTGTGGAGGAACGTTTTTCATTCAGTGTTCATGGTGCAAGTTAATGATTTGTTTTGAGCATTTCTTGAATACTGCCGTTGTCCATTTTTTTAAGTGTAATACGAGTACATACATCCCGTAGAAGGTTGCTGTCTGCAACTCTCGTACATTCATTTTCAGGCGCTCTCCTGATGCACATGGTCAGTCACTAGCAGCTAATACTTTTCTTATCATAACTGTTAGCACAACACTTTCAGATGAGCCCTGCTAGAGATCAAAAAAATGGTTCAAATGGCTCTGAACACTATGGGACTTAACATCTGAGGTCATCAGTCCCCTAGAAATTAGAACTACTTAAACCTAACTAACCTAAGGACATCACACACATCCATGCCCGAGGCAGGATTCGAACCTGCGGCCGTAGCGGTCGCGCGGTTCCAGACTGAAGCGCCTAGAACCGCTCGGCCACACCAGCCGGCTGCTAGAGATCGAACCTGTGACTTCGCACTCAAGGGGTTCCTTGTGAGAACACACTTGCATGCGATAGTGATACTGTTAGCGCAACAGAGGCTTCAGAGAACAACACTGTTTCCTTCTTCTTTTAGTTCTTCATTCTTGTTTTATGCTACTGTAGTTTTCTTAAAATGTGTGACACGCAGTAAATTACAAAAATCAGGAACTGTTCTTCCATTACCTGTGGACGGGTGGATGTTTAGAGGTGGTGCTTTCCATGTGATGTAAGGTACTTTTACCTATTTCTAATTTCGCGTTTATTTTGATAGCTGACACGACACTTTCGGCACTTAATGTCTTTATTTAACGTGTCATTAATAACAGTGACCTTAATTTCGATAAGACAAAGAATTTATCTGACGATTACCTCCGCCGTGCATATTGCTGCTTTCGTAGAAGCTCATAATACAGGACTGCGTTGCCCCCCCTGCCTATATGTGGCACATGGAAGCGGAATTTGTTCTCCCCTTCCATCTTCCTTCCCCCTCCCCGTACTCCATTTCAACCCTGTAATTGTGCTTAGTTGACCTGCTTACACCAGGAAGTACTTTTTTGGGATATTTCGAACACATTTCAATTGATCATTTCACTTTCATTATGTGCCGATGTACGTGTTTACTATACACAGTGTTGCTATCTTCCGGTGTGCCTTTCGTTAGTCTTTTGTTAGTGTTCTGATTTCTGTCTGTAGTGTGATATAAGCTAGCTAAGCATGAGCGTGTATCTTTGTGTGTGGTGGTCTAGGGAAATGGGGAATTCTGAGTGGAGGAAATCGCAAATAGTGTTTTTCTTCTTTTACTTCTTTTAGTGTTGTGGTGGGAGATTAAGTTATTATTTAGCCTGGTTTTGTTCATAATTTATGTTTGTTGTTGTCTTACTGGTTAACAGGATCATTGAGCTGTCATATTGATTTCGCCATTTATTACTTTCTTCTTCATTTGAAAGTGCTCATTGTACGTGTAATGTTAGGGGTTTTGTTTTGTAATTGTTCAATCTACCGATGTTCATATCCTTTTCCACTTTAGACGGTTCATGGTCATTTTTGTTAGGCGTTCAGCAAAGGCAGAACGACTATTTCCATACTTCCAGCTTCCAATGTGTTCTTTGTACCTAGTTTTAAAATTTCTGCTCGTCATTCCAGATTCACTGATTTGCAATCTTGACATTCTAATTGGTATCTACTAACTCTTTTGCGTTTCTCTGGTTTTTCCACTCGTCGTGTGCGGTCAAGGTTCGCTCTGTCCCTGATTTGCTCGTTCCTACCCGGAGGTACTCGATACAGCTGACGTCTCTTTTAGTACTGCGGCGTAGCGTTTTTCGGTCGGCACAACTCTCTTCAGCTCGGCAGAATGATGGTGTCAGCGCCGGTTACCCTTCGCTATTTGTTCGTGGTATGAAGGAAGTTCACAGGCCCAGTGGCTGTTTCTACAAAAAGAGGAAGTCCAGCAGTGTATCGTCATAGTCCTTTAAAAATGAATAGAAATGACAGAAGAGAGGAATGAGAATTCTCAACATACATTACGCAGTCGCATAAGCGTTTGGTACTGCAATTTTGCTATGAAACGATATTAAGTACCATGCAGAGAATTTAAATATTTAGTTGGAAATGAAAGAACAAAGCATTACAACGATCGACAGACGTCTGAACATCAAGAACAACTTTGTGCTAAATTTGCAGGTATACAGCACGTGAAGAAACTGGTGTAACGAATAATAAAATTTGTGAAATCGCACACCTTATTCTACTGTCAGTAGGAACAATTTGCGATGGAATTGAACGAACAGTGTGGAGACTTTATATGTTACTGCAAAGCACGTTGGTTAAGTCAAGGTGCATGTCTGGAACGATTTTTCGGTTTAAAACTCGCTATTGTTGAATTTATGTTCAAAAAATGTTCAAATGTGTGTGAAATCTTATAGGACTTAACTGCTAAGGTCATCAGTCCCTAAGCTTACACACTACTTAACCTAAATTATCCTAAGGAGAAACACACCCACCCATGCCCGAAGGAGGACTCGAACCTCCGCCGGGACCAGCCGCACAGTCCATGATTGCATTGAATTTATGAAGAAAAAAAGAGTACAGGAACTAAACTGAAGACATGCGGACTGGATTGAATCTTTAGTGTACTTGACTGCGTACTGCCCATAGTAAGACACTGGAAAATCAAAAACAAATTCTTTCTGATCTGATGGGGATGCTTTTTAAAAAAAAAATAACGTTGTAGAAGGGATACATTATGATAAACACCGTCCAGTTCCGGAAGATCACCGCAGTTAAACAAAACACGAGGTTTGAAGAATCCATTGTTGCCTTGTAAGAAATACAAGAGTAGTTTCCTAAACGTTTTGAGGACATTACCAATCTTAAATCAGTTTTCGATCTGTTTTCGGGACCTTTTTATTGTTTCAGTTGAAAGCGCCCCTGCGCAAGTACAGATGTAGCTGACTGACCTACAAGGTACTTCCCGTTTTAATGACAAATTGTTTTACGTCAAAATTGTCCAGGCCGCTCACATTGCTTTCCTCCGGAAGAGTTCCTGTGTCTCCATAATAAGGTTGCAGAAGTGCTACAACATGTCGAGCGACATTCTTGCGCGAAAAACCTTTTTTCTATTACCGGTACGAAACTAAACAAGTGACGATTACATGGCAACCCCAGTGCGAAAATCTGTGAAATTGCCTGCGCTGTCCGTAAGCAATTGTTTGTACCAGATAAAAATCCTTCATCGCACCAATAATAATGAAATAATACTGAAATTTTTTTGTGATCTATGTTGTTGCGAAATGTGAAGTATAAAACAAAGTCGCATGCAGTGTGACTGGAATGTCATTTAAATGCGACGCCTTCGCAGTGTCTCCTTCTTTCCTCTCCTCGTTCTCAGACAGCGTGCCGTGAAATAGAATTTTAAGCAATAAATGTCTTGGTGATTCATCGTGACATTATTTGGAAGGCTGCTGAGAGCTAACTGTCAGTGAGTTCGTAATTTCGGTGACAGAATTACCTCTGACACAGTGGTAAGACATTGGTCTCACATTCGGGAGCACGGCGACTCAAATCCCCGTCTAGCCACATATATTTAGGTTTTCCGTGGTTTCCCTAAATCATTTACCTCAATTTCCGAGATAGCTTCTTTGGAACGACGTGGCTGATTTCCTTTCCGAATCTGAAATTGTGCTCCGCTTCTAATGACCTCGTTTTGGACAGGGGGTTAAGCCCGAATCTTTCTCCCTCCTTTCCGACATAGTAGATTTCCTCTTTCTGCTCTCCACTTTTGGCACACTTAAAGGACTGTCATTGATATATTTTTAATTGTATAGTGTGTGTAGGGATGCAGAACAGACACAACAGCATTATATATCGTACCGCTCCCTATTTCGAAGAAAAATGAGCACGAAATCAAAGAGGACAGCAGCGAAAGCCAGTCACCGAAATACCTAAGCACATCAAAGTACTTTTTCATCGTTAAGGGTTCTCTTTTATCGTGGTTAAATATTTATAACTCCGCTCACTTGGTCTTCCTATGACACACAAATTTACGGCGTGCGCCGCAAGAAAAGTTGCCGAAAAGTCGCTGAAGCATATGAATTATTCAGCGTCAAAACTTGAAGAGCACCCGTAGCTATTTTCGGCTGTACTCGATGCAGTTCACACTGTAAAAGTTAGTTGCTCTTGAAAAGAGGCACCGTACACGGAGAATTTTACAGTGATGTTGACACATTCTGCTCATTGTCTACTTTCCTCTCCCTCATGATTTTTTAATCATGTGCCTCTGTTAAACAAGGGAACAATTAACGAAATGGCCGGTACAATTTTTCCGTTTCCTGGTAACCACTTATTAGTGTCAATTTTTGAATTACCGCGATATTTTTCTGGATACAATGACAACAATATCACGGCATCAATCCACTATAGTTTTATTAGGATATTTCCCAGGCACTCCTACTTCTCGTAGCCATTGTTGCGTCAATTATTCTTCTCGATTACTGGTGCCTTTCATAGTGTCTACGTTAGCATATTACTGATTTTCTTAGATTCTGCTTAATTCTGTCACTTTAAAAACTTAGATATCATTTTGCCAAATGAAGTACCGAGCGAGGTGGCGCAGTGCTTATCATACTGGACTCTCATTCGGAAGGACAACGGTTCAAACGCGCGTCCGGCTATCCTCATTTGGGTTTTCCGTGGTTTCCTCAAATCGCTTCAGGTAAATGCCGGGATCGGTGCTTTGAAAGAGGGCGGACGATTTCCTTCCCCAATACGATGGGACCGATGACCTCGCTGTTTGGTCCCCTCCCCCAAATCAATCAATCATTCAATCAAATGAACCATAACAAAATGGTTACACAAAATATCAGAGCCGCAGAAATAATGTCTGTCTGCTATATTAGTCTGTGCCATATTCTGACTTTACTGTATTAAACTTCCTTGTAAGAGAATAATTGTTATCATCTAAAGTACAGCAAGGATTTACGAAACATTTATAATACGTGAAATCGAGATATGGTTGCCCATCTTCACAACCTATACTGTGTGTATTGGCAGTAGTATAGATATATGTACACAATGCATCTTTTCTCTTCGGCAGAAACAGAAAAAAGAGAACGAAGGTTGCAAGGTCATACAGTGGATGAACGAATTGAGTGGTTTGGTTTGCGCTTTGGTGTCCACAGGTTGCCTCAGACTTCTTTAGAATCGACATCAAGTGTCACTGCAAGGTTATAATATTCTGTTTTGAAAACTGAGAACGCATTTTTCCAGGAAAGATACGGTTATGCGCGTAACTTAATTTCAGCAGAGTTAAGACTGACAATAACGCTTCGTTATCTGTACACCGATGATTCATATCCAGAGTTCAACCGCTAACCATATGTCTCAAGATAGTACCGCAAACTTTTTATTTTCAAGAGGATCATCCGATTTAACAATGATACATCGTGCATGCACCGTGGAATGATTTTTACAATTACATCTAGGATCAAAGTTTTCATTTTTGTTTCATAGATGTACTGTGTACCCCACACATGACACACAGTAAACAGCTGCACGATAGTCAAGCTCGTCTGAAACTACTGCGAGCTTGCTTGGAATTAGTATATTACCTGCCATTCTTCTACGACGTTGCATTCGACATACATTGTTGGGAGAGGAGAGACACAGACGAAATTTTTCACAAATTTCCACAAAAAAGTTTCAGATCAGAAGACTTTGGACGCCAATGGTGCAAAGAGAGACCTGTCAATCCCTCACAGTCGGTCCATGTTTGAGGCAGCTCACTGTTAAGAAGTGCTCTTACATTCTGCTGTCAGTGTTGGACGTGCACTGATCCGTTGAGAAAATATTTTCGGCGTGTTCTGCACTTGACACATATTGGGTAATTGTAGCGGCACCACCATTTAAGATGGGAAAAGGTTTGCTTCTGTGCAATATTTCTGAGCGCACAAGTAACTGACAGGCGCAGGCTTGTAGACAGTAAGTTACGCTTACCAGTGGTTGCGAAGTAGAATTGAGTCCACAAGGCCATAGACCTGCTGAAAAGAGTAAACGCAGCAGTTTGCATGACGCAAGTTACAGGCAGAAGGGCCCACTGGCCCAACCCAGGTGTTATGAGTACATGACTCGGAGTGGAGCATTAGCAAAACATAGGCGCCCAGCCGCTTATAAATAGGCGCCAGTTCACTAATAAGGCACTCAAGTGTGACAGCTCTCCTGGACGGCGGGGTGTATCACACCACCAGCTGCATACAACAGCAGATGCCACGCCAGCGTTCCAGTCCACAGCAGGTCGCTGGTTCGACCCTCTGAGGCCAACGCGGGGTCTGCAGACAGCCAGTGGCGTGCCACACCCTGGCTCGCTACTGTGGGCAGTGTTGTTGGCTCCCAACACATGCCGGAGGCATCCCAAGGTGAAAGCTGCAGATTCGGATTCCGGATAGTGGGTGCTCGTTGTCACCACAATCTTAGCCATGTTGGGGTGGAAGCACGCCACGGACTGCCTTGCAGCTCCCAGTGGGCGGCACTGAGGCGGCAGGGACAGAGACCACTGAGTCGACTGCCGGTGCATCCTGACATTGTCATAACTCTGCGGCCGTACAATGCCGACACATAAGAGACCATTGCACGGGTCGCTGAGGCAGCCATTCCATGCCAAGCTGTTTCGTAGATAGCGAAATGGCGTCATCAGCATTGCGGGATCCAGTGAATGGGGCACTGTAGCTGGAAATAATAAATCATTTGGGAAACTCAGACGACTTTTAATAAGGTGCATCCTGACAGTTTCCATCCTCATCTAACATCCCTCTACATTTTAGCACTGTAGATGCGAATTTGAGAAAAGGAGTTTTAGTAGCGAATTTGGATGTAACAGATGATGAAGACTGGTTTCAAGAGGTAGGCATAGCGATCAACCAAAAAAATGGTTCAAATGGCTCTGAGCACTATGGGACTTAACTGCTGTGGTCATCAGTCCCCTAGAACGTAGAACTACTTAAACCTAACTAACCTAAAGACATCACACACATCCATGCCCGAGGCAGGATTCGAACCTGCGACCGTAGCGGTCACGGGCTTCCAGACTGTAGCGCCTAGAGCCGCTCAGCCACTCCGGCCGGCCGGCGATCAACCACTAACTGTCGATATAACTGCATTGCATAACAAGGTTAAGCATTTGAAAGGAGGAGAAAAAGAGCATATGGAAGAATTGTTGTGGGAATTTAAGGATTTGTTTTTTCCACAAGGGACATTACCAGCAGCTCCATTAGTTCAACATAGGATACCAACAGGTAACGAAGCACCTGTTTACCGTAAACCATACAGAATACCGAGGTATTTGCAGGCGATTGTGGAGAACTTCATTGATCAACAGCTTGTGGACGGTATTATAGAGCATAGTAATAGTTGCTGGGAAGTGGTCATTGTCGTTGTGCCTAAAAATTCTATGGATGGAACTAAGAAATACAGGTTCTGTTGTGACTATCGATACCTCAATAATAAGACAGTAACAGATGCATACCCCATTCCGAACATATCAGAGACTTTGAATCACTTAGAACAGTGCCTGTACTTTTCGACGATGGACTTGACAAGTGGTTATCATCAGTTAGAGGTGGCTCCAGAGGATCGTCCAAAAACTGCTTTCGATACTCCAGGAGGCCATTACCAGTACACCAGAATACCATTAGGTGTGAAAAACGCACCAGCAACGTTTCAGAGGTTGCTAGACAGTGTGTTAAGGGGTTTGAAACCACGGCAGTGTCTTGCCTATTTGGGTGACATTATAGTGTTTTCAAGTAGTATGGAGCAACATCGACAGCGGTTAAGAGAAGTCTTTATGAGGTTAAGAGCACCTTGTTTGAAGTTAAGCCTGGAGAAGTGTCATTCTGCATTGAAAGAAGTGAAATATTTAGGTCATATCATCAATAAGGACAGAGTGTGAATAGATCCGAGGTTGGTACACGCTGTAAGGGATTTTCGGGAGCCAAAAACAGTTAAGGAAGTGCAATCATTCGTCGGAATTTGCAATTTCAATCGAAAGTTCGTGTAGGGTTTAGCAGATTTAGCACAGCGATTCACGCGATTGTTACGGAAGGGTGTGAAATTTGAGTGGACAGAAAAGTGACAGAAAGCGTTTGACAAATTGAAAGGAGTGTTAAGGTAAAGTCCGGTTTTTTTGTTTCCAGATTTTGAAAAGGAATTTATACTAGCATATGATGCATCGAATCAAGCATTAGGGTGTGTTCTTAGTCAGGAAATTGATGAGAAAGGACATTTTGTGGCTTATGGGTCTAGGCAGTTGAATGCAGCAGAGAGGAATTACTCAACAACAGAGAGGAAGATGCTTCGTATTATCCATGGAATCACATATTTTAAATGTTATTTATATGGGAGAAGATTTCGGGTAGTGACAGATCATGCTGCGTTGAAGTGGTTGCTGGGGTTGAAGGATGCATCCACTAGAGTCACTAGGTGGGCTGTGGGGCTTAGTGAATTCGACTACGAGGTGGTGCACAAGCCTGGGATGAAGCACGGTAATGCGGATGCACTGAGTAGAAAGGTGGCAAAAGTACAAGTCATAGGTGGTGACCTAGCAGTATGGCAAGAGTTACAGGACGCTGACGACGATTGTAAATTGTATCGGACGCAGCCATAATTTAATATATACGATGGTCTTCTGTGCAGGGAAACTAAGTTAGGGACAAGGGTAGTAGTGAAAGCGAAACTGAGAGATAAGGTTTTAAAGGAAGCACATGATCACATGTTATCTGGTCATGGAGGGTGTAGAGCGCCGAATAGGAGAGTTGCGGAGATGTACTGGTGGAGAGGTAGGAAAGTGGATGTGGATCAGTATGTCAAGAATTGCATACCATGAATGCAGAGAATCGATTTGAGTCGGAAACAGATACAGCTACAACGATTGCCATAAGCGACATGTCCATTTTCTATGTTGGGAATTGACGTCTTAGGACCTTTCAGTCGAACATCATCAGGGGACAGATTCGTTCTGACAATAATAGACCATTTTTCGAGGTATGTGGAGATGGTGGCCATGCCAAATCAACAGGCAGCAATAGTCGCGCAAGCATTAATAAACAACTGGATTTTGAAGTTTGTTGTACCAGAGACTATAATTATCTACCAAGGCACCAACTTCATGTCAGATTTAATAAAGGAACTGTGTAAATTGTCGAACGTAAAGAAATTGAGGACGAGCGTGTTGCATCCACAGGCGAACGGAAGGACAGAACGGGTACACAGAACGATCGGGAAGATGCTGAGTTTTTAAGTGAATTCTCATCACCGTCAGTGGGACGAGTCTTTGAAGCATATTGTATGCACGTACAATGCAAAAGTCCATACCAATACCAGTTTGTCTCCATTTGAGGTAGTGTATGGGTGAAAAATGCCGTCACCGTTCGATTTAGTGAAGCTACAGAAAGGAAGGACTGGTGAATCTGCACATCAATTCGTAAGGACAATTCAGGATGTTTGGAAACAGGTACAAAAAGTAAATACAGAGGCTTTGGAAAGGCAGGAAGACGCAGTGAAGTGGAAAGGAAGTGTACCACAGTATAGAGTAGGGTAATGGGTAATGCTATCCAGTCCCTATACGCCAAAAGTGAAAACGAAGAAGTTCATTACGAGGTATCAAGGGCCATACCATTAGTTGAAACCACATGCCCCATTAATGTTAAGCTTCAGCTGGCAACTAGAACAACGATAGTACACACTGGGCGCTTGTGGCCATTTAAGGGTTGTCTGGGTGCGATTCCAGGTATGTCACAGAAAGGGAAGAGGAAGAAAGAGAGTGAAGAGAGGTGTTCAGTGCAGAGACAACCAAGAAGATAGAGTACAGCATGATATACCGTATGCTCTGCGATCCAGAAAGTAGTGGAGTATCTGTAGTTTTTTTTTTTTTTTGTTTTATTTCTTGTTTTGTATCATTGGGTTTGTGTAGATTAATTAGGCATTGTATTTCCATATGTTGTATGTGTTTTCGAGTATTGTGTACCTGCTAGGGACAGCAGTCTCTTTGAAGAGGAAGTAAGGGTGATGGTGATCCCTGTCCTCAGGTCACTGAAAAGGGGAGCGTTGAGCAAGTGGTATTAGGAAAAAACTGAGAAGGTATTGCTGATCTCAGCAGTTAACAGCCTGTACACCGAGATGACAAGGGAGGAATTATGGAGCTGCTGTAGAGGGAAGGTAACGGTATGCCCAGCCAGGGCGATAAGCAGCAATCCGGACACGTGCCCGATGCAGTTATTTTTAGCCAGGAGGAAAGAAATAGACTGTCCAAGGGACAATGTGGAGCCAAAACTGAGCTTGCAACGGGTCGGAATGCATTGGATCTTCTCCACCTACAAAAAATTAATAGTAGTAGCAAGTTGTTTTGAGCAGGGAGTATTTGCCGAAGCGAAATGTATAGAGCGGGGGGAACAGAATTTTAATCAATAGAACTAAATGTAACATAATAGGACCAACCTTCCATCTGCCAGCGTAAATTTCAGGAGTCACGCAGTTGAATGTTGCACAGCCACAGCTGTACAGGCCAGAGGCAACTTTAGATTTTTGCCAAGGCAGAACCTGACCTTGTTAAATCAAACTCTCGAGTCACGTCTGTTGAGATCCATAAACCTGTTCATTTCAGAGCAAGAGGGCCGCATATCAGCCACGCAGCTTGTGCACCATGTTGCTCAACACAGGGAGGGGCAACGGCAAGTAACGATCATCCTGAGCACCTCTGAGCCAAGTGCCATCGCAGCCTTAACTTTGTTGTGTGTTTTTGTCATTCTGACTGGGCAGAGAGCCAATTCCAAGAGCAAGAGGGAACTGACGGTAGTCCAAGTTCCAGTAGATTGGATACTGAGGGCGTAAGACGGGTAGGTAAGGGGTTATCCAGAAAGGAATTTTTACGTTTTGTTTCATGTCATGTGTTTTAAGAGGACTAGACCACATCTAAATTTTCTAGTAGTAGTAGTAAATATGCCATAAGTATGTGCTGACCCAAACAAGTTTAAGAGTAGTTAGAGATCGACCCGGGGACTGAGTCTTTCTGAAGGGGGGAATGATGTAGTGGCACAACCGTTTAAGATGGGAAAAGATTAGCTTCGGTGCAATATTTCTGAGTGCACAAGTTACAGCCAGGCGCAGGCCTGTTGATAGTAAGTTATGCTTACCAGTGGTTGCGAAGTAGATTGGAGGCTACAGGGCCGTAGACCCAAGGAAAAGAGTAAATGCAGCGGTTTGCATGGCGCAAGCTACAGGCAGAAGGGGGCCACTGGCCCAACCCAGGTGTTATGAGTACATGACTCGGAGCGGCACGTTAGCAAAAAAGAGGTGCACAGCCGCGTGTAAACAGGCACAGGTTCACTAACAAGGCATTTAAGTGTGACAGCTCTCCTGGATGGCGGGGTGTGTCCCACCACCGGCTACACACAGCAGCAGATGGGGCACCGGTATTCCAGTCCACAGCAGGTCGCTGGTTCGACCGTCTGGGGCAACACAGTGTCCGCAGCCAGCCAGTGGCGGGCCACGCCATGGCTTGCTACTGTGGGCAGTCTTGTTGGCTCCCAACACACACTGGAGGCATCCCGGCGTGAGGGCCGCAGATTCGGACGCCAGATCGTGGGCGCTCATTGTCGCCACGATCTTAGCCAGGAAGCATGCCACGGGCCACCTTACAGCTCCCAGTGGGCAGTGCTGAGGCGACAGGGACGGAGACTGCTCAGTCAACTGCTGGGGCATCCTGACATCATCACAATTCTGTGGCCGTACAAGCCCGACACAAAGCAGGGCACTGCACGGTTCGTTGAGGCAGCCATTCCACGCCAAGCCGTTTTGCAGGACCTGGTGACGCAGGCCGAGCAGAACAGGGGCACTGTAGCTGGAAATAATAAATCAGTTGGGAAACTCGGACGAGTTTTAATACGGCTCATCCTACCAGTTTCCATCCTTGTCCAACATTCCTCAACATAAGAAACAGGCGACTGAGGAAGCTATCTGCATCACTGGCAATCATAGGAACCGACAACTTACAACCAGCACCAACGGAAGTTTCTAGTTTCGTTGCGCAATTTAAAATATACACTAAGATTTTATCTTCATTCATCTAGAAGACATAGCCTTGTGAAACAGGGTGAACCTTTTGGAAACACAGTGTACTTCTCGTGTGAAGTTCCGTACAGAGAATATTTTCAGATATATGCAAGTGGTGGAATAACTTCAGTCATTACCGTTTTATGGATCTGAAAATGATACTGAAACTTTTCAAAGTTCTGAGAGTTCAGAGTCTAATAGCTCCACACAAACGTATAAGGAGTTTCCTTGTCCCTGTTACGAGTTACTGGGCTACATTTTACATTTTATGGACCATTCAGTTGTTTGATTATTTTTGAGGTACCTGATGCTTGCCCATCGATTTTACTCCTTGTCGAATAAGACAGGCGTAGATATTGACGCGTTGCTCCAGGCGAGAGGGCGCGAGCCGCGGCGGAGAGAATGAAGTTGGAAGTAGGTGCCGATGGACAGAGCGTCGTGGCCGTAGTGAACCGAGGGCATGCTGCGAACGGTCGGCTTTGGGGATCGGCGTTTTGTACACGCCCACAGAGGAGGTCAACGCGAGGGCCTCTGTCAACGGGAAACGCGTGCACCAGACAGAAAAAGGCTGTTGGCGCCGGGCCCGTGACTGTGGCACCGGTTTTTGCGCCGAGTTTTGATAAAGGTTGCGGTCTGGCTGGAGTACCCCTGGCCTTTCGAACTACGGTAGGTGTTCCTGAACTTTATAAACAAGTTCCTTGGCTTCCGAGCAGCTCGCCACAACTTTGCTGTGCGTTTAAGGCTCAAATCTGCTTTGGGCTGTGAAGGGAATGGAAGCGCGACGCCGAGTGTGTGCTCTGTTTTCCCATTCACAGGTTAGTACTAAAATTTTGTAAGCCACTGACGCGACTACAATTTTCTGAGTTAAACGCAGTTGTGTACAGTGTGTTTCGTTGAGGTGCCCTCATGGCGAAAGGGCAACGTACATGTTGCTGAAGCCAACTGCATTTTTCTGTCTGTTGTGGTGCTCTCTGTGGTTTGCCCAGCGCTTGAAATTACCTTGTATAGTGTGGGGAGGCACTGCCAAGTAGAAAAGATGGGGTAAAACTCCGCCTTTCACTGTGTGTAAGCTGAATGAAAGTTTGGCGTGCCATGTATGAATACCGCTTGGTTAATACTAATATTTCTTGAAAAGACTGGATTCAATTGTTTCTTGTACTGGTCAGTTACGGCCTTCTGTGACTAATAAATACGCCGAAGAAAAAAAAATCGCTGTATCAAGGAAGAGCTGTGCGACGTAAGCGTAAGTTGGTAGGCTTGGTTCTTCAGCTGAAAGGCTAAAAACTGTTATCTATTCACATCTCGCGCCAGTCGCATAAGAGTGGCGCTAGTAGCGCCACTATGAGGATGCATATCAGGTTCGCTTTAAATACACGATGCATCGGTCGAGAGCATTAGCTACCTTTGAGGTTGGACATGGTGACTTGATGTTAATCAAGATTGCCTTTAAGGCGACGAAGACGTCATTATCAATACCTTACTGGGTTTGATCGAGTTGGTGTAACACGGCTACGAGGCACTAGATGTTCCTTCTACGATATTACAGAAAGACCTGGCAGTAACGTAGCTACTCGACATGATTGCTGGCCGTGGTGATCACTAGAATGTTGGGTCGCAAGATGATCGGGCTCTCCGACGGCCAAGTGGCGTTACCAAGAGGATGTGGCTCTGCCGCATCGTACTTCATCTGCTGCAGCAATTCGGCAGCAGTGGACACCACAATGACACAACGAACTGTTAAAATCGGTTACTTCAAGGTCAGTTCCGAGCCAGACGCCCTGTGGTGTGCTCTCCGCTGACCCTAAACCACCTCCATCTGCGATTTCAATGGCATCAAGCGAGAACTCATTGACAGTCAGGGTGGAGGTCTGTTGTGTTTTCTTATGAACGCTTATTCTGAATTGGTGCCAGCAATGGCCGTGTGTTGGCTGTAACGGGGCCAGTTGAGGGCTTACAATTTCATACGACAGCAGGAGCGCTCTCTTGATTATCCCAAACAACCTGACTGCAAATCTGTAAATCAGTCTGGTGATTCGACGTGTCTAGCTGCCGTTCATGATCAGCTTTCCAGAGGATGTTCTCCAATAGCATAACGCTCACCCACGTATCACTTTTATAACCCAATCTGCACTACGGAGTGTCGAGATGTTGTCTTGGCCTGGTCGACCATCAGATCAGTCACCAGTCGAAAACATATGAGACATCATCGGACAACAACTCCAGCGTCGTCCACAGCTAGCATTAACTTTCCATGTATGACGGGCCAAGTGCAACAGGCATGGAACTCCATCCCAAAAACTGACATCAGGCACCTGTATAATACAATCCATGCACGTTTGTATGCTTGCGTTCAACATTCCTGCGCTTATACCTGTTATGAATGTACTAGCATTTCACATTTGCAATGGCTTATCTCACGCTTACATTAACTTGTGATCTTACAATATTTATCACTTAAATGTTACGTAGGCAATTGTATTCCCGGATCTTCATTCCTCTCTATCTATTGGTGTTGCAATTTTGTTCCGACAGTGTATTTGCTTATTCATATACTTATACTATCAGTTTTTCTTGTTTGTTGTCTTAGTAAAATTACTCTTGGTATTGTGTAATTAATCTAGCTGCTCTGGCGGTAATGGCCAGTTGTTTAATGCTGTCTAGTTTTGCTTTAAATATTTAATCTGATTATTTCTGTACTGGTCACTTACGGCCACCGCTGGTTTAAGAATATTTGCTTAGTAGCTGATAGTTAATAACGCCCGCTAGCTTAATGCTGTGTTATTTGCTTTAAATATTAAACTGAAGTGTTTAATTGGTCAGCCAAGCCCGCTTACGTATTGCTATGAGGCTTGCAATCAAGATTTAATTAACTGTTTCACCGGTGAATGACGACCGTTTCGGACACAAACTTCAAACAATATAATTTGTAACGTAACGTGGAGATAGAATTGAGATGGCTCACTGGAATTGGTGGAGTTCAATTTTTTTTTAGAAAAGTGTGAGTGTCTAGAACTAACTGGATTCTACGGACTTAACACACAACATTTAATTGAAACTGTTTTTCCTTACGCAAGAGCCTCTGTAAAAGATACCTTTTACGGACACCATAGTCCCTTTGTGACATTCATTCACATCTCCAAGTCGACCCATATTAATGCGTAGGATCCATACAACCTGATGGCTCATACACGCCACATTACTGCTACGGTTACGTCAGCGGTGGAGGGCCACGTGCCCGCCAAGTATGAGTTCTACACCTCTGAAGCTGCTCAGAGCATCCAGCGTGCTCTTTTAAGATGGGGACAAACATTTTGTCAGCTAAGCTTAGTTATAAGACAAAGATATATGCAAGCAGAGACTTACCGAAGACGAGGCTGAGGGCGTAGCCAAAGGGCGCCTGGCACCAGACGAGCCCATACCGGTAGATGGCCTCGGCGGTGCCGTTGATGTAGCCGCCGCCCACCCACGTCGCTGAAACACGACAAGCACCCTCCTATGAAACCTGCGTCTACCTCTCAACGTTATGTACTGCTAATTTCGTCAACAACAAAAAAATGTTTATTGAAATGAGACCCTCCAGTGCTCAAGCAAGTACCAGTTTTATTTAGACAACGGATATGACTCAATTGCATGTATTTTAATTGTTTATGCCGAGGACAGTACTATCAAGAAATAAAATGCATTAAATCAGAAAACATGTGACGATGTCGGCATTGTTCGAAACTAGTACTGGGAATGAAACTACAATATAATTTGATTGTTTGATTTCTATTACGTATGCAATCAACAGTTGTAAAGGACTTTCGCCATTTCCAAAAGTCAACACAATCATTCTCTTGTGAGCATAACAATATACATATGAAGTAGCCAGTATACAGGGTGAGTCACCTAACATTACCGCTGGATATATTTCGTAAACCACATCAAATACTGACGAATCGATTCCACAGACCGAACGTGAGGACAGGGGCTAGTGTAATTGATTAATACAAACCATAAAAAAAATGCACGGAAGTATTTTTTTAACACAAACCTACGTTTTTTTTAAATGGAACCATGTTAGTTTTGTTAGCACATCTGAACATATAAAGAAATACGTAATCAGTGCCGTTTGTTGCATTGTAAAATGTTAATTACATCCGGAGATATTGTAACCTAAAGTTGACGCTTGAGTACCACTCCTCCGCTGTTCGATCGTGTGTATCGGAGAGCAGCGAATTACGTAGGGATCCAAAGGGAACGGTGATGGACCTTAGGTACAGAAGAGACTGGAACAGCACATTACGTCCACATGCTAACACCTTTTTACTGGTCTTTTTCACTGACGCACATGTACATTACCATGAGGGGTTTTCAATTACGGAGTGGAATAGAGTGTGTCCCGACATGCCACGCCAATAGATGTTCAATGTGGTGGCCATCATTTGCTGCACACAATTGCAATCTCTGGCGTAATGAATTTCGTACACGCCGCAGTACATCTGGTGTAATGTCGCCGCAGGCTGCGACAATACGTTGTTTCATATCCTCTGGGGTTGTAGGCACATCACGGTACACATTCTCCTTTAACGTACCCCACAGAAATAAGTCCAGAGGTGTAAGATCAGGAGAACGGGCTGGCCAATTTATGCGTCCTCCACGTCCTCTGAAACGCCTGTCGAACATCTTGTCAAGGGTCAGCCTAGTGTTAGTTGCGGAATGTGCAGGTGCACCATCATGCTGATACCACATACGTCGACGCGTTTCCCGTGGGACATTTTCGAGCAACGTTGGCAGATCATTCTGTAGAAACGCGATGTATGTTGCAGCTGTTTGGGCCCCCGCAATGAAGTGAGGACCAATGAGGTGGTCGCCAATGATTCCGCACCATACATTTACAGTCCACGGTCGCTGTCGCTCTACCTGTCTGAGCCAGCGAGGATTGTCCACGGACCAGTAATGCATGTTCCGTAGATTCACTGCCCCGTGGTTTGTGAAACCCGCTTAAAAAAACGTAGGTTTGTGTTAAAAAACATACTTCCGTGCATTTTTATATGGTTTGTATTAAACAATTACACTAGCCCCTCTCCTCATGTTCGGTCTGTGGAATCGGTTCGTCAGTATTTGATGAGGTTTACGAAATATATCCAGCGGTAACGTTAGGTGACTCACCCTGTTTATTCAGTTGTTGTGGTACCAGCAGAACAAGAATATCTGCTTCCTATTTCGGATTGTATCTCTCTCACTCACTGAAGAAATAATGATACTCTGAAAAGCGAAGCCACTGAAAATGGTATGACTACGGAAAAAACATAAACTTCGGTACAGATCGTATCACTTACGATGGAAGGTGGTAAATTAATTACCATGTACAAGTATCCGAGGATGTCGTGAGATATTTTCATTTCGAGAGGTAGATCAGAATTAATAATGAAAATAATTAAGTTCTGGAACGTCAGGTTTACATCTACTTTTACATTTACATCTGTACTCCATAAGCCACCTTACGTTGTAAGGCAGAAAGCCTCTCTTGCACAGTTGTGTAGTTGGCTGAACCTCTCCGTGGCGCTTTCACGCTTCCTAAATGAACCTGTAACGAAACGTGCCGCTCTTCTTTAGATGTTCAAAGCCTTCATCTGCCACAAAGTTTCATATCAGTGGACATTCCGCTGCAGAGTGAAAATTTCATTATGTTTTGGATAGCTGCTGTATTATATCTTTTTATTTCGTCCTATTTCATGTGTATGAATTGTTTATGAAATAAGTTTTCAAACGACGCACCTGCGCTCTTACTTTATGTTTACGCACTTACATGAGTGCATCGACTCCTTAAATCTCATATCTAATTGGTTCAAATGGCTCTGAGCACTATGGGACTCAACTGCTGAGGTCATTAGTCCCCTAGAACTTAGAACTAGTTAAACCTAACTAACCTAAGGACATCACAAACATCCATGCCCGAGGCAGGATTCGAACCTGCGACCGTAGCGATCTTGCGGTTCCAGACTGCAGCGCCTTTAACCGCATGGCCACTTCGGCCGGCTCATATCTAATTGCTGAACTAATTTCGTTCGTCTGATATTTTTGTACTTCGGATGTTTTTTCATCTCTTGTGAATTCTGTCTTCCGTTGTCTCGCTCTCGCAAGGTACGGAAACCATTCTGCTGTTCTCATTGTAAACATTATTACGTAAATGATAACCAGGTTTCCTTAACATAGTATGAAGTTAAATTTATTCGGCCTCTTTTTATTTCTAGCAAAAATCATGTTACTTTTATATGATTTTTTAATTGGTACGATGTGTTTTCAGAGGATGGCGGCTGGAACGGAAGCGTCGACGGCACATTGTTAGCGGACGTTAATGACTGAACGCTTTCCGTGTTGAGTCATTACTTTTAACTGCGTCTTCCGCTACACGTCTCTGAGATACTTAGACCGGTTATTTTATTTGTATCTTGCAGTAATTTCACGCAAATTAAGCAAAGAATGATTCTGTCATTCGTCTACTGACAACGAAGTCGTTGTGTGGCCTATACCAGTGCTACAAATTTTTGATCCTGGTTAATTTTCCTTACATGTTGCATTCTCAGCTTCACGCCGAATTCGATGTGGAGCAATTTTTGTTTACCGCGCCGAGCCGTCCGTATCACAGACGACAATACGCACAACCACCATCTGGTGACACCTACCCTTTTTCTTTAATTTATATTAAGTCACTGCAATTACTTTATTTGAATCTATTTAAGGGCAGTAATGTGTCACCGCTATTCAATCAGATTTGGAATAGATAGATAGATATGGATAGAGAACGGCGCAAGAAGAACAAAAAAATGGTTCAAATGGCTCTGAGCACTATGTGACTTAACTTCTGAGGTCATCAGTCCCCTAGAACTTAGAACCACTTAAACCTAACTAACCTAAGTACATCACACACATCCATGCCCGAGACAGGATTCGAACCTGCGACCGTAGCGGTCGCGCGGTTCCAGACTGTAGCGCCTAGAACCGCTCGGCCACCCCGGCCGACATATGGAATGAAAGTAGTACATTCTGACTGTCGTCCGCATATGTCTTTTTAATATTGTAGAGTGAGTTTCTGGCGTGCCCCCTCTTTTCGACTTCTGACTAGGATTAGTCGGGGTACACCTAGGTTTGTTTCCATGCTGTTGATGTTTGTACAAGGGTCATAGAATGATGTTCGCGGGCGGTGCGTTCCGGGAATGGGTATATTTACTGCAATGGGATCATTGTGGATGTTATGAGTGAATGGCACACTGTCAATTTGTAAAGTGTTGTATACTGAGTAAGAGCGAACCCTGGCGGTTCCTGTGTTAAACGTACTTGAAATTTTGGATCACAACGTTGGGCGGGAAGTGTTGACAGACGTATTATAAACAGTTATTGTAAGCAAGATTTTTGTTGTTCTAAATTGCTTTAATGTTATCTGGGGTTATCTCGGGGTTTGAAAGGTTACGAAATGCCGCTCATGCTAGTTATTTAATGGACATTATTTTAAGCTTGTTCCATAACGTGGCCTTTTGTTTTACCTCCGCGCTGGGAGTAACTTACTAAAATACTGTGCATATTAAATGCTTAGTTAGCGTGGTAGGGATGAGCAGAGACTCCGTTGTGTGTAATACTTTAGTGTCAACAAGCACCGTATGTATTTTAACACCTGTAAGCAGCGGAGCAACACGTTCATGTCCAAGGAGTGAAGGTGGCTCCTCATTGTACTTAAACTGCCCATTTAACCTACGGAATTGTAAACGAGGACTTTTACTGGCATGAAGTTGTTTAATTTTCATTCTCGGAATTTGTAGTACTTAGTTAATAAATATTGAGTAAGTCGTTCGGCGCTGTATTTACCTAGGTATCAAACCTGTGTAACAACACCCACCATCTCTGAAAGAAAATACGATGAGACAAAAGAAGTAGATCAGATCGTCATCGGAGACAAATATTTTAATTTTATAGAGAACTGAAATTCAATAGTAGGAAAAGGAAAATAACGAAAATATGTTGGAGAACATGGACTGGGGGAAAGAGATTAAATGGGAAGCGACCTGGTAGAATTTTAAACAGAGCACAATTTAATCATTGCTAACGCTTTTTTTATCCTAAAACAACCAAAAATGTACAAACGAATGTCTCCACTTTGCATAAAAACCACAGAAGATGCTTTGTAAATAAAAGCGAAACGTGTCTGGTGTAATTGTGTTTAGTTAAATCGCAGTCAGCTCAAGACGGATAACCTATAGTAACAGAGGGTTGTACTCGTATACGTTGATGAGATCTAGAGTCTCTGGAAGGTTTGATATAGATTATATCATGATAAGACACACACTTATAAACCAGGTTATAAACTGGAAATCATTTCTAGGGGCTGATGTGGTTATGAACTGCAGATTAAGACTGGAAAAACTGCGTAAGGGTAGGAAATCATGTATATGGGAAAAAGATAAGTTGGAAGAACCATTGTTTGTTGTTGATGATGCTGATGTTTGGTTTGTAGGACGCTCAACTGCGCGGTCATCAGCACCCGTACAAATTCCCAAGTTTTACGCAGTCCAGTTTTTTTACACAGACCAATCGAGCCACTGTCACGGATGACGGTGATGAAATGATGAGACTCAGAGTTTGTTGCTCGTTTAAAAGGCATCGTCGACCAACGATTCAATTAAGCAGACAGAATGTAATATAGGCGTCTAAAATTGAGACTGATAGAAAGTAAAAAATGCCTAAGCAGATATAGCTAGAGGAAAGTGGTAAAGTTGTAGAAGAATACATGCCAAGCGAAATATAGATGCCGACTATCAGAACAGTAAAGAAACTTTTGGACAAAAGAGAAGCACCTGTATGAATGTTAAGAACTCAGGTGACTATGAAAGTTCAGTACTAAACAAGAACGGAAGGATGAAAAGCAAATGGAATATATATAAGTTCTGTACGATGTAAATGAGCTTGAAGACACATTATTCAAATGGGAGAGGAGTTAGATGAAGAATTTTACACAGTACTGGAAACAAGGCCTCAGGAACAGAGGACACTCCGAATTATTCAGATATTTGGGAGACAGCATACAAGATATATGAAGATGCGAAGCACCCTCAGACTTTGCGATGTTTCTGGTTTTGGAGTAATAAGCTTTCTTTCATTCCATAGTTTGGCTGCGATTACGGTAGATGAGGCGTAAGAAATGTGGTGAGAGGTAGACAACATATGGTACGGTGAGTACCAGTTCACTGCGAAATTGCGCTAGTTTATGAGGATAATCTGATTGGCTGCTGACACAGAAGCCAACGCGATAAGCTTTTAGTTTCATTTTTTAAATTTTTGATAGAGTATAATTCATATTTTGTGGTATGTCAAGCTGAATACAAATAAAAGAGCAACCGTTAATCCACTTATTTCGGGTCTTATTTTTTATGACAATTTTCATCAGAATAAAGCCATTCAGACGAAGCACTTGGTGAGGCTTCGGCTTCCGCTAAAAGGCCGCTACGAAGCTGAGTGATTCGGGCTGTCTGGTTATTCTGAAGCAAGGGGATTGAACGGAACGATTAACATTACTGGCCGCACAAATAAGATCCCAGATGCGCGCCACACAATATTGTGATCAGATAATGCGACTCTGCATACAAAGCAGAGTGGAGTAGAGTAACATTGTATACAATTTTTATGAACATGGTTTCTACAAGACTTAGTAAAATGTAATTGTGATCGTTTCTAATGTGAACTGTGATACGTGTGACTTTGTAACCGAAGATACGCTGAACGTCTTACTAGCAGTTTATAGCTTTATCTTCTTCGTGTTTTGTCAGTACAAAATCTGTTGGCATCTCCAGTTTCGAACTTATCATTTAGTGGATTTGAGAGCGTTACCCAACTCACCAGTTATTTTACAACGCACTTCAATGACAACGAACTTGCGGCTTGTGCAGGTTTGTGCAGTGTAAGGGAATCTCTGCGTTTTACCTGCAAGCGCCAAAACACGGCAAGCCCCTTATATGTCCTGCATTTCCAATACAAGTGGAGACTGCTATACCATATTCGTGGTTCCATGGAGGAGAGTAAGTGAAAGAAAAACTAATGTGAGGAAGCACTGTCGATTTGGACACAGACTAAAATCGTCATATTCAATACTCAGCTCATTTTGCTGCATGGAGACTCAGTAAACTCCTCATTTATATCTATACTCATTTCTCACCACCACTACTACTCTTTTTTTCCTGTCGTGCTGCCATAACTTGAAGAAGAATGTAATAACTCATACTCGAAAGAAATCAAGTGTGAATATTTTCGAACATGATCACAAAATACTGACATGAATATTTACAGAAGAATGGAGCAATCGGTATTGCCGACCTCGGCGAAGACCAGTTTGGAATCTGGAGAAGTGTAGAAATATGCGAGGCAATACTGATCCATGACTTTCCTGCGACTTATGTTAGAAGATAGACTAAAGAAAGGCAAACGTACGCTTATCGCATGTCTAGATTTGAGAAAATTTTTTTGAATACGTTTACTGGAAAATACTCTTCAAAATTTTGAAAGTAGTAGGGTTAAAACACAGGGAGCGAAATGCTATTTACAACTTACAGAAAATAGACGGCAGTTGTAATGTTCAAGAGGCATGAAAGAGAAGCGGTGGTTGAGCAGGGAGTGAGACATGGTAGTTGCCTAACATCAATGTTATTCAATCTGTAGACTGAGCGAGCAGTAAAACAAACCAGGGAGATATCTGGGAAGGTGATTTAATTTCACGGAGAAGAAGTAAAAGCTTTGAGGCTTGCTGATGACTCTGTGGTTTTGTAAGAGATAGCCAGAAACTTCGAATAATGTTGAATGGAACACACAGTATCTTGAAAAAAGATTATAAGATGAACATAAACAAGAGTAATATAATAAGTCGGATTACATCAGAAGACACTGAGGGAATTAGATTAGAGAATGAGACAGGGAAGACAGTATATGACATCCTACATTTGGTCAGCAGAATGAGTGACGATGGTCGAAATGGAAAGGATATGAAGTGCAGACTTGGCAACAAAAGAAAGAGCTTCATCAATACAGTCTACGCACTGAAAGCCGCAACAACAACATCACATCTAATAGCATAATAGCACATTGGTGTCAGTGTAAGGTTTTCAAAAGACCGAGACGGCGTTCTGATAGTAGGCGACTGGACTGGAGGACCAAGAAATAAGACCCCGGATTAAAAAGTTTGTAGGAAGGGTTTAGTGTCTGTGGGCGAGTAGTACGACGGACGACAACTGAAATTCTCAATAATAACTTTTCATTATTCAACTAAGGAACAGAACTCAAAATACAGTTACTGGGGATGAATGTCCGTAACGCTCAGTCACAAATATAAAAGTCAATGCTTGACATTTGACGAAATGCATAAAAGCCTAGTGGGCGGCGAAGCAGAAGGGTACCGATGTTGATCGATGACAGGACCCTGCATTGCCTCGCTTGTTCCAACATTTCTACAGAATCCAAACTGATCTGTCCCGAGGTCGGCTTCTACCAGTTTTTTCATTCGTCAGTAGAGAATTCGTGTCAGCGTTTTGCAACCGTGACTTATTAAACTGATAGTTCGGTAATTTTCACACCTGTCAACACCTGCTTTCTTTGGGATTGGAATTATTATATTCTTCTTGAAATCTGAGGGTATTTCGCCTGTCTCATATATCTTGCTCACCAGATGGTAGAGTTTTGTCATGGCTGGCTCTCCCAAGACGTCAGTAGTTCTAATGGAATGTTGTCTACTCCCGGGGCCTAGTTTCGACTTAAATCTTTCAGGGCTCTGTCAAATTCTTCACGCAGTATCATATCTCCCATTTCATCTTCATCTATGTCCTCTTCCATTTCCCCAATATTACCCTCAAGTACATCGGCTTTGTGGAGACCCTCTATATACTCCTTCCACCTTTCTGCTTTCGCTTCTTTGCTTAGAACCGGTTTTCCACATAAGGTCTTGATATTAATACAGGTAGTTATCTTTTTTTCCAGAGGTCTCTTTACTTTTCCTGTAGGCTGTATCTATTTTACCCCTAATGATATATGCCTCTACGTCCTTACATTTGTCCTCTAGCCATCCCTACTTAGCCCTTTTGCACTTCCCGTCGATCTCATTTTTGAGACGTTTGTATTCCTTTGCGCCTGCTTCACTTACTGCATTTTTATATTTTCTCCTTTCATCAATTAAATTCAGTATCTCTTCAGTTATGTTTATCAGTTGTAAAACCAAAAGAGCTGCTGACGACGCTGTCGCTTCTTCTCCAACAGCTCAGTGAGGTTTAAGGGAAACTTTGCTGCGTCTGATGAAAACAGTGGATTTGTGTAAGAATCAGATTTTTTTCTTGACTTTAATTTTGTTATTCTCTCGTAAAAAAATTTAAATGATGTGCGGAATGGTTTGTGCTGGTTATAGTTCTACTAGCTGAAACATTACTACTATGTTCTGTGCTTGTATTAACACAAATATTGTCCCTCAGTATTAATGGAAGTAGAGAGGAAAACTTTCTCATGGCACTTAGAACCAGTAGCCTCCCCGGTATTGCACCTTGAATGTTCTTAGTAAAATATTTATTTCCTAATTTGTGTCACTATTGCGTTGAGGTGACGAACATAATTCTGTGATACCAGAATACTTTCACAACATTTTGGATATAAGTAAGTCATGAAAAAATTTATGTACTATACATTGTTTTTTTTTATTTTTCTGACAAATGTGGGATGGGCGCTTTGACAGTCCATTCTTCACATATGGAACAACAAATAGGTCTGAAACTTCGAATAAATGGAAAAGTTCTCCAACTTCACAAATATGTTAGTATTTTTAAGCAGTAAAAGCGAACTGTTTCGGTTTATCAAAGCAAGGAGCGAAAAATAGTTTCATCTTCAAAGGCATAATTAAACGGGCCTAAGCGAAAGTTCGCATCAGATTTCTTATTTATCTTTAAAATGAGGTAAGCGGGCGATTAAGTGACAAGTCTAGGAGCTCTCACTAGTTTAACGTACGGAAAGTGAATCGGTGACGAGGCAGGTCAGGGGAGAGGGGCGTGGGAGCCTTCGCATCTAGATCGGCATCTCCCCCTAGCCGGCGACCCGCCGGTCGCGGACATAAATATTCAGGTAGAAAGTTCCACACACATCCGCACGAGCGGGGAAATATGTGATCGTGCAGCCCAGCGGCGCCCACACGAGCCGAGCGGCAGGTCGGGCCGAAACGTGCGATGGGTGGGATAGCGCAGGGAGAGCGACGCCGCACGAAGGGGCAGCCGAGCTTCCCAGGCCGCGGCGTGACTGCAGACGTCGGCCGAGTGCAGGCAATCAAGACGCACTTATCTGACCGGCCAACTACACTAATGACACATCAGTTACACCCTTATATGTCTCGGCCGTTCTACACCTCCCACTGATCTTCATGTTAAGATTACGAATTTTTAGACCAGCTGTATTTAATGGGTTAAATATGTCCTAATGAAGTCTAGCAATTATGTGGCCAGAGATTAAAGTGGTATCAGCTGCGTTTAAAACGTTTAGCTGATGGACCGACAGCTAAACGGCAAAGTGTGCCAGAAAACCATAAAGGTCCATGCACAAGTAGAGTCACGTCGAGCACAGCTGAAACATTCTTACTGCGACTAGCCGTGAGTGAAAACGTGTCACTGTGTAATGGAGCATCGTATAAAAGTTAAGGTTTGACACTTATTCCGACATTCGGAAGTGAGTAAGTGTGCAGAACTGAAATCAAGAGCAGAAGTTGTGTTTATGACTAGTACAATGCCATGCTGATGGGACGTCTGGTTGGGGCCGACCGTAAGCAAGCCTAACAATCAACTACATCAAATAAACTTCTTAATAAAATGAAATTGTCACTTGGAGCAGCACTCTAGCAAGAACAAGTTCATTGACTTTCGTGGGGATTTTTTATGAGACATCAAACTTCTGATTGGTTTCATTCGGCCCGCCATGAATTCCTCTACTGCGCCAATCCGAGTAGCACTCGCACCCCACGTTCTCAGTTATTTTCTGAATGTATTTGTAGAATATGAGAGCCTTGAAGAGAACACCAATCAGTTTTGGCTCTTATATAGAATTTCTCTAAATCTCAATGTGTTTATCAGCCTTATGACGTTATGAACACAACACGAAGTAGACAAAATGAGTAAGTCCCAATCACTACTTTAGTGAGAAATATTCCTACCGACTGAGTTATCTCGACCTGACGCACAACTTTTTTATTTGTAACTCTCTCTTCTATCTCTGTCTCACCTATCTGTCAAACGGCACAGAAGTCGTTCTGCGTACTATACTCCTGGGAGAATGAATGTAGAAAAATACAGTACCCGCTAAGAGCATGTTCACCATTTTTATGCCGGCCGGAGTGGCCGAGCGGTTCTAGGCGCCGCAGTCTGGAACCGAGCAACCGCTACGGTCGCAGGTTCGAATCCTGCCTCGGGCATGGATGTGTGTGATGTCCTTAGGTTAGTTAGGTTTAAGTAGTTCTAAGTTCTAGGGGACTGATGACCACAGCAGTTAAGTCCCATAGTGCTCAGAGCCATTTGAACCATTTTTATGCACTGGTCTCACCTACCTGACATATTAACAGAATGGCTTTGACCTTAGCTGGAACTAAATGAAAAAATATCAAATTTGAAGGTTACCTCAAAGACGAAGTCATTTTAAAAACATGCTCGAAATGGACCAGTACTGGAAACAAAATTGGCCATACCTTTTCTGATGAACCTTATTTGTTTCAACAAAATCACAGAAAACTTAAATAGCTGGTAAGGGATTTAATCCACGCCCATCCAGTAAATTACTCCGTTGCTTTCCTGATCCACATAGTACACAAAACAGGTCATAACACAATTGCAGAAGCAACGAAAGAAACATGCAACATTTAAAAGAACGCAAAATCCCCAAGATTGGCCAAGTTTTACAGAAGCTACAAATTTAGCTCGAATTTCAATGCCAGATGATTTTAAAAGGTAACGCAACGTAACTCTGTCTAGAAATCTGACAAAAAACCCAAAGACACTCTGGTTGTACGTAAAGTACACTGGTCGCAGGACTGTGCGGCAACTGTGGTGATGTTGTTGACGACAGTCCTACTAAGCAGACTTCCGAAATTTCTTCACAAAAGAAGACAAAGTGAAGATTCCAGTACTAGGATCTAGAACAATAACTAACATGAACAACTTAAAAACATATTTCCTCGATGTATCGAAGCAGTTTAAAATACTTAAGAAAGGCTAGGCTTCCGGTCCAGATCATATGCTAGTCAGGCTCCTTTCAAAGTGTGCTAATACAATAGCTTCACACTTAGCTACCATATATAGCCGCTCGCTCATAGAAAGATCCGTACCCAAGGGCTGGAAAGTTGTGCAAGCCACACCAACACACAAGAAAGGAAACAGAAGTAATTCGCTGAATTACAGACCAATATCACCATACTTTGTTTGCAGTAGAGTTTTAGAAAATATACTGTTCTCGAACGCTATGAACCACCTCGAAAAAAACGATTTATTGACAAATAGCCATCACGGATTCGGAAAAGATCATTCTTGCGAAACACAACTAGCTCTTTATTCTCATGAAATAATGAGTGCTATCGACAATCGACGCCATGTTGGTTACTTATTTTTAGATTTCCAGAAGGTTTTTGACATCATTCCTCACAAGCGACTTCTGGTTACATTGCGTACCCATGGAGTGTCGTCTTAGTTGTGTAACTGGGTTCGCGATTTCCTTTCAGACAGGTCGCATTTCGAAATAATTGATGGAGAATCTCCGAGTAAAACGGAAGTAATGTCAGGCGTTCGCAAGGAACTGTTATATGCTCTGTGTTGTTCCTCATCTACATAAATGATATAGGAAACAATCTGAGCAGCCCTCTTACGTTGTTTGCAGATTAGGCTATGATTTAGCGTAATCTATAGTCATCAAATGATCAAGATTAATTGCAAAATGATTTAGACATGATGTCTGTATGTTGCAAGAAGCGGCAATTAATTCTAAATCATGAAAAGTGTGAAGTTACCCACAAGAGCACTAAAAGAATCCGCTAAATTTCAGTTACACAGTAACTCACACAAATCTAAAGACTGTAAGCACAACTAAATTCTTACGGATTACAATTAGGAATAATTTAAATTGGAACGTTGACATAGATAACGTAGTGAAGAAAGCAAAGACTCCGATTTATTTACAGAACACTTAGGAAATGTAAAAGGCCTACTAAAGAGACAGCTTACGCTACGCTTGTCCGCCTTCTTCTGGATTACTGTTCTGCAGTGTTGGATGCGCATTAAACTGGGTGGACGGAGGACATCGGAGAAGTTCAAAGAGGGGCAGCTCGTTTTGTACTATTTCGAAATAAGGGAGAGAGTGCCACGGATATGATACACGAATTCGGGTGGCGGTCATTAAAACAAAGGCGTTTTCTCTGCGGGAGGACCTTCTTAAAAATTCAAACACGAACTTTCCCCGTATAGTGTGAAAACACAGGGTATTTCGAAAAGAATATACGTATTTCGAATGCTATATTTATTAAACTTCAGGACATACGAATATGAAACTTCACACACATATTTACGAACCTCTCAAGTTCAGATTACAGATGTTCAAAATGTCCTCCATCAGCTACACAAACAATATCACATCGATACTCAAATTCCTCCCATACTCGGGCAGGCATGTCCTTCGTCACTGATGTTACGGCAGTACGGATCCGATCTTCAACTCATCCGTGGGAGTTGTGACACATAAGCGTTGTCTTTAACGAAACCCCACAGGAAGAAGTCAGAGGGTGTCAAATCCGGTGACCCTGGAGCCCAGCTGAGTCATGCTAAGTCGCCAGCTCCTTGACGGTCAATCCAACGGTTCGGTAGAGTCTCATTCAGATATTCACGCACTTGGCGGCTCCGGTGAGGGAATGCCTCGTCTTGTTGAAAAATGAAGTTGTCTTCGTGCAGCCTCGGAGACAACTACTTTTGTAACAAAGAAGAATGGGCCGCAAACAGATGATGGGGATATCTCACAAAACACATTGACTTTGGGCGAATCTCGTACATGTTCAATGGCTGCACGTGGTTTCTGTAGGCCCCGAATTCGAACATTGTGTTTGTTTACCTGACCACAAACATGGAAAGTCGCTGCATCACTGAACACGATGCGTTGTGCGAAAGTGTTATCATTGTCAATAGCATCAAGAATCTCGTTGCAAGATGCCACATGCTTGCGTTTGTCATCAGGACGCAGAGCTTGTAACAGCTGTAACTTGTACGGCGTCATAACCAACTGACGTCTCAAAACACGCCAAATTGTTGTTGTAGGTAGTTGTAAATCACGACTAGCACGACAAGCTGATTTTGAAGGACTATGTTGGAGAGCAGTCTGAATTCGTGCAACATTTTCTTCAGGAACACGAGGGCGGCCAGGACTCTTTCCTTTACATACATATGCTGTGTCGATACCATCTGGAATGTTCCACCCAATCGGAGGATCAATCTGGTACTTCAACCTGAGACGTCTTTGCACTGTAATCACGGAATTGCACTTCGCAAACTCGAGAGCAAAAAATGATTTCTGCTGCGGAGTAGCCATTTTGAACATATGACGGTTACCAAGCAAAACAGAAGACAACGGACATCTAGCGGCTATTAATATAAACTAGACTATGTACTCGAGCCGAGGCACAGCGATCGATAGTTTGGACAAAATACTACTTTGTAATCAGTATATTCTTTTTGAAACATCCTGAATTTTGGTGGCGTCCACTTACATAGGAAAAAATGATCATCATAATAAAAGAGACCTTCTACGGAAAGACTTAAGTGTTCATTTTTGGCGCACGCTCTTCGAGACTGGAACGGTAGTGAAGTAGCTTAAAGGTGGTTCGATGAACCACCTGCCAGACACTTAATTGTGAATTGAACAGTAATCATGTAGATGTGTATGTAGACGAATGTTCGGTCGGGTATATTTTTCTGTTTTACACTTTTATCGCCGCGCGGAATTAGCCGAGCGGTCTCGGGCGCTGGAGTCATGGACTGTGCGGCTGGTGCTGGCGGAGGTTCGAGTCCTCCCTCGGGCATGGGTGTGTGTGTGTTTGTCCTTAGGATAATTTAGGTTAAGTACTGATGACCTTAGCAGTTAAGTTCCATAAGATTTCACACAAATATGAACGTTTTTGAACACTTTTATCAGTATGGTGTTCACTAATTTCCACCGGAAACTTTGTGACTAATGGAATGGCACTCCATCGAATGTTAGCTTGTGCTGCGAGTGGTAATACATAGGTTTCTCTGTAGCCTGAGTGACGAATTGATTTACTTGTTAGTTTTTTGTGCGATTATGTCAAGTAACATCACACATATTTCGCATTAACAGAACATTATGTGGAGTGATATTTGGCATGCATTCGAACAAATAACCGACGGTATTTTGGAGTAAAGTGGAACATTCGTTATTTGCCTTGTCGTTCCGAATCCTCGTATGCCTCACACATGTGTCACTGGATTATATTGTGGATCTTGGATATCATTTACACAAAGGATAAATCAGATTAGCACCCAACTTGCTTTTAGTTAGTCTTTATGAAGCGGAAGTACGTATTTGTGGGGATATTTTCATTTCTGTCTCGATAATTAGGGTAAAAGAAATGTCTCAACGTGCGGCGTACTTGCAGAATCCGTTGCGTGTGGTGGATCGCGTGCCGCTCCAACTGTATTTACAAGCCGTCTCTTCTGTTCAGAGGTCAAGTCGTCCTTGCCAAATCAGAACTCGATCTTTGCACGTATATCGAACGACGCAAACATTAATGAATGGTGTGTTTGTTTCATCCCTGCTTTCCAGGTCGCTTCTCGGGGTCTGGCCGTAAGATGTCGTCGCCGCCGTCAAAGCAACACTACCGATAAATAATCACGTGTCCGGGGTGTAGCTCTGAAGCGCTTACAAACAACGCAGGGTAATTTTTCTTTCGATAACGCCTGTTAGGAGAGTGGGAGATTCAGCTGTTATACGAAAGTAACGGTTCGTGCCTCTCATATCAGAACCGTTCAATGCTTTGACATGGGTATGTCATTATTCGTTCCCATAAAAAATTCGCAAGCTTAATGAGCATCGTTATCTTGTCGAAAATCGAGGTGGTGGGAAAATGACTGTGTGTGAAAAGACAGGAACGAATAGCATCGATAACGCTTTCGGCAGGTTTATCTTCAGAAGGCTGCTCACATTTCTCTACGTGTGATTTACGACAGGGAAGTAATATCTGTAGGTATACTTTCTGTAAAAAACCACCGAGTATGTAATTAACAGCTGTTGCCGAAAATTGCTCGAGTTACCTACAACAAGAAGTCCGTGGCATACAAATAGTAAGTAATGATTCTAGATGAACATCTACATCCAAACTCCGCAAGCCACCTGTGACGGTGCGTTACAGAGGGTACTTCTGGTACCAGTAATTCTCCCTCCCTCCTCCACTCAAGAATGGTGCGTAGGAAGAATGACTGCCGGTAAGTTTCTGTATTAGCTCTAAATTCTTGAATTTTCTCGTCGTGGTCATTTCCTATTGTGGAGGAAGTAATATGTTGCCAACTCTCCTCGGAAAGTACTTATCCGAAATTTCGATAGTAAACCACCCCGCGATTCATAAGGCCTCTCTTGTAACGTTTGCTTTACTAAACGAAACAGTAACGAAAAGATTATGGTGGAGGCGAAGAGGATGATAAAGATGAGAAACATCATATTCACGATGGAAAGACAGTGTCAAAAACCAGAATCAGATGTGGTCTATACGCCTTGAAATGACACGAATAACTTATTAACGCTATTAGTTTTCGTGCTAGCTTTGAAAATGATAGGCAAAAATTCACATGATGATGAAATACCATCTGGAGAGAAACTTCAAGAATCATCTATTACCGCTTGAACTTTATGATGTCTTTCGAAGATAAAGTGCATGTCATTATTGAAAGTGTAACAAAATGGTTCAAATGGCTCTGAGCACTGTGGGACTCAACATCTGAGGTCATCAGTCGCTTAGAACTTAAAACTATTTAAACCTAACTAACCTAAGGACAACACACACACCCATGCTCGAGGCAGGATTCGAACCTGCGACCGTAGCGGTCGCGCGGTTCCAGCCTGAATAGCCTAGAACCGCTCGGCCACACTGGCCGGCAAAAAAGTGTAACATATAGTATGTAATTGCCCCACAAGAGTGATTGCCCACAGATAAAGGAGTTCGGCGTCAGCAAGCGTGAACTTGCTGACTATGTATTTTGCAAGCACCAGCTTGTCTTGGCTTGACGAGACAGTGAAACACGATATGCCTGGAGATTACTAAATGTATTGACTTGCTGACAAAGTACTTTTGCTCGTTGTAACTTGTCGGAACAAGTCGGCAACTACTTCCTCAGCGGGAAAGTACGTTTAAACACAAGACAACTAATAGTAGATATAAGTCATTAGTGTTGTCGTTGAGGCTCTTTGTGCATGCATCATAGAATTAGAAAAATTGTAAGTGTAATAGACACTACTACCACTAATAAAATTTGTATTTTACTTATCAATTACTTCTTATAATTCAAGAAGCTAGGGGTACTTCTGCTTCCATGTTACAGAACTCGAAGGACCAGTGCGGTGGTGGAAGTGCAGTAAGCATCGAAAAACGTTCGGTATTGGAGAATTGGAGGGGGGGGGGGCACCTAATCTTGAGCGCAAGGCACAACAACACCACATCTAAAGCGGCAGTGTCGGCTTATCTGAAGCACTGCAACATATATCTGCAATTCACGTTTGCAACTATCAGCGATGGTGCAGTTGACTTTCTCAACAGAGACGCTGTGTGCATGTATAAAGTGAGCAACATGGACACAGTTGATTTCGAAAATATTGATATGAACTAACATATGTTTTCAAATGTGCCTGTTAGAAAAACTGTATCATTCAAAATGCAGTTCCTATTCAGAATGTGTTACGCAGTGGAACTATAAGAGATATTAATGTTTATTCTCTAAAAGAGGATTGTTGTGGCTCTGCGTTAAATTCATATACGTGTCCAGTTCTCAAATAAAGAGTCTCTTGTATCCCGGGCCGACAACTTGGACGGCCCGCCAGAAGGCATGGACGTAGACGACAGCCGCTAGACGGCTCCCTGTAACCTGCGAGCGCTGCTGTCGCGCCTCGGCGCTGTGTGCTGGCGCGGGCCACCCACGCCGCGCCAGCCTGACGGCACTCGCGGGGGTCCTACAAAGCCGTCAGTGCAGGGGCTTACAAGTCCCCTTCTACAGTGACGTCAGGTGCAGTGGTCTCAATCGTATGCTTGACTTGTATGTAGTTTTGCTGTCCTTGATTGTTCTGTGTTACGCCGCCCATCCCGTGGCTGTTTTAATCATTCTTCAACTTTTATGCTGCGGTCGTACTTCGCCTTGTGTTCTTTTAATCCTTACAGTGCGTAGTTTTTCGTGCAATTACTTTTTTAGATTTTTATCTCCATTTTTACAGTCACCCCCTTTTCCACGCTATCTTCTACTATGTTCCCCCTTTTTATATCTATGTTCCGCCATGTTTTCTCCTTTATGTTGTTTTAAATGTCTTCCTGATATATACTTAATGTCTCTCGGCTGCAGAGCAGCTCCTATGCTGCTACCAGCCCGCCCCGGCTGGAGAACTGAAATACAATAAAGAAATAAAAGGCTTAGATGTCAGTCGTGTTCCGACTGCGCTGTGGTACTGTACGTCGTATCCATCGTTATTCGGTTCCTGATCTTCCTACGTCTAGGTTCTCGATTTGATTCAGTCTTCGGAGTTACCGTTCTGTCGTATCTGTCCATAGTTGTTGTTGTCGTCTTCGTTTTGTCCATAGCTGTTGACTTTCTGTGGTTTTGGCGACTCATCGTCGATGCCCTCGGCCAGTCGGCCTGCGTCTCTTGGTCGTGTGGGACTCCGGTTGCTAGAGAGTCGATGGATTTAGTTCTGATCCAAACGCATTTTTAGAAGTGAATATTAAAATAATACAGTCGCTCATGAAGGAATGCTTCACATATTCTGTGCACGTCGATGCTTCTGTGATAAGTATGAACGTATTTAGTGAACTTAAATGACTCTGTTTCATTATTAAAAAAATGGTTCAAATGGCTCTGCGCACTATGGGACTTAACATCTGAGGTCATCAGTCCGCTATAACTTAGAACTACTTAAACATAACTAACCTAAGGACATCACACACATCCATGCCCGAGGCAGGATTCGAACCTGCGACCGTAGCGGTCGCGCGGTTCCAGATTGTAGCACCTAGAACCGCATGGTCACCCCGGCCGGCGTTTCATTATAACTTTGAGTGCTAAATTAAGGATATATTATTCATATTGTGTACAATTTGTCGACAAAATGCAATGAAGTATAATTTCGATATTATGAAGGTCGATATAGCTGTCAAAACTTGGTTAGCTGCTAGGGATATCTCAAGTATTTACCCAAATTTTAATAGCCTACTGCTTAGGATAGATGATGCCCTGAGAAGTGTTGAAGTGAAGTATAATACATATTAAATTTGTATTTTTTCACTCCGTATGACAACATAAAAAGCGAATTCTGTACCAGTATAAGAAACTGGTGAATTATTACAACGAGGATACTAGAGTATTTTTGTAGTGCAAAAAAAAGTGAAAATAGTTAATGTTAATGTAAAGTTGTTAAACTTGGAATATTCCTTGTCATAGATAAAGCGTAAGTAAATGTGCAGTCAACTAAGCGTGCATCCAACTTTCTTTGTAATGTAATTCTTTTCTTTTAACTTTTATGTCTGGATTTTTTTATTGTTTTTCTTTACCTTCCCTCTGCAATATACCAGTATTAATAAGATAGAAATGAGATTTATTGATAATTAAGTAGTACAGTACTTGACATGAACAGAGACATGTGATATGTACTGATGATAAACAGTACAATATTTTGATAAACAATAGGAAAATATGGAAACCCAATAAGAGATGAAATTTACTGATCAGGCAGATGTGAGATGAATTTACTGAGAAGATAGCACAGTTTTTGACATAAATTATTAAAATGAGTAAAGCATAAAAGCAAGGCAATTTACTGATGAGACTACAGTATTTGACGTAAACATTTGTGATATATATATATATATATATATATATATATATATATATATATATATATATATATATATACGTGTGTGTGTGTTTGTGTGTGTGTGTGTGTGTGTGTGTGTGTGTGTGTGTGTGAGAGAGAGAGAGAGAGAGAGAGAGAGAGAGAGAGAGAAAGAGAAAGAGAGAGAGACAAATTATCGAATATTTTTGAATATGGCACTAATTCAGGTGAAGATGCTCGTGGAAATACTGTAATATCATTGGACACTTTTGAGCATGACACAAAACCAAAAAACAGTCATATGTCAAAAATTTTGATTAATAATCAAAAATTGGCACCTTGCTCTGTGATTGGCTGAAAAATATTTCCTCCAGCACCATCATATATTTCTTTTAAATTTACCACCTTTAACTATTAAACGTCTCACTTTTCACCATTTTGATGCCATCATGCATTCACGCTCACTGACACATTTTTACCTCCTTATCGAAATTATCTACATCTCTATCATTCTTCGTAGACCAACTAACAGTGTGTGGTAGATGATACTTCTTCTACCACTAACTACTCCTCTTTTCCTTCTTCCACTCGCGAATGGAGCGTGAGGGGAATGAGTGTTGATAAGCCTTCGTTTCAGTTCCAGTTTCTCGAATGTGGTTACTTTGCTTGATGTATGAGGGAGGAAGTAACATGTTGTCCGACTTTTCGCAGAAAATGTTCTCTCGAAATTTCAAAACCTCTCTTGTGGTGTTTGCCACTGGAGTTTGTTGAGCATCTCTGTAACGCTCTCGTGCTGACTAAACGACCTGCAACGAAACGCGCCGCATTTCTTTAGATCTTTTCTATCTCTTCTATCAGTCATACCTGGTAAGGATTCCGTATTGATGAACAGTGCTCAAGAGACCATATTGCAGATTTATACTACACACAGAGAACTTTGAAAAATATCATCCAGTATGTCACAACATGGGCGATAGTATATGTTGAGTTATCGTCACAGACGGTCAGTGAAGAGGACTGTGCCGGCCGTTGTGGCCGAGCGGTTCTAGGCGCTACAGTCTGGAACAGCGAGACCGCTACGGTCACAGGTTCGAATCCTGCCTCGGGCATGGATGTTTGTGATGTCCTTAGGTTAGTTTGGTTTAAGTAGTTCTAAGTTCTAGGGGACTGATGACCTCAGAAATTCAGTCCCATAGTGCTCAGAGCCATTTGAACCATTTTTGAAGAGGTCTGTAACGAAAAACAAGAGTGCGACAATTGCAAAACTCACTGCGGAACTGGATGTCACGCTTACGAACGCTGTCAGCACCAAAAAACACGAAAGGCGTTCCATAAGCAGGGTACTGTAGGGCAAGCTGAAATTCCAAAACCACTCATCAGTGATGCAAATGCCTGTAACGGGAAAACACGATGGTGAAGCCATAAAACCTGGACTATGCAAAAAAAAAATTCAAATGTGTGTGAAATCTTATGGGACTCAACTGCTAAAGTCATCAGTCCCTAAGCTTACACACTACTTAAGCAAAATTATCCTAAGGACAAACACCCACACCCATGCCCGAGGGAGGACTCCATTCTCCACCGGGACCAGCCGGACAGTGACTATGGAGAAATCGAAGAAAGTTATTTTGTCGGATGACTCTTGTTGCGTATTTTTTCAGACTTTGGCCGACTATACGTCCTAACAGTGAAACATGGCGGGGTTTGCTGGTGATTGCGGCAGCCATATCGTGATATTCCTAGGACCCCATGGCTATTCTGCAAGATCGTATTACAGCCAAGGATTATGTGACTATTTTGACTGATCAGGTCCATCCCATAGTATAATGTTTGTTCCCCAATGATGAAACTCTGTCCGAGGCAACATGGTCCCTGCTCATACAGTTCTTATCGCCCAGGTGGTTTTGTGAGCACGAGGACGAATTTCCGCATCTCTCTTGGCCGTCATAGTCAGCAGATCCCAATATTATTGAGCCTTTGTGGTCTACTTTGGAGAGAAGGGTGCGTGATCGCTGTTCATCTTCATCATCTTTACGTGAATTCGTCACTATTTTGTAAGAAGGATTGTATAAACTTCCCTTGTAGACCACCCATTCCGAGACGACTGGAAGCTGGTTTGAATGCCAACGGTTTTCCTACACGTAAATTGTAATGAGCTGCGTTTTTCGTGTTTGCACATGTTTGTCCACTACCTGTACGCGGTTCTTCAAACCCGTGCCTTTTTTTACAGTGTGTTCGAAAAAAGTCTCCATTCATATACAGTCGCACACAAAAAAACCTTGTTCTTGTCGTGAGATAGCCATTTTGTAAACTGTATCAATTGCGATTTTGGCTGAGATTGGTAGAAGACGGTCTGATGAAATTTATCGAGAATGAATTTACTTAAGATGTCTGTCACTACATACTGCTGTGGATCGTGTATGCCATTTCAGTAAGAACAGAGCTCGGACTGTTTTCTGTCACTGTAGACTGATGAGGAAGAAACCAACTCTACTAATTCCTCAATAACTTTTCGCAAAGAACGTCGTCATTTCTCCAGGGATTCCCATTTCAGTTCACGGAACCCTTCCATAATACTCGCGTGTTGATCGTACCTAGCAGCAAGCCTCTGAATTGCTTCGATGCCTACCTTTAATCCGAGTTGGTGGTTCCCAAACCTTCGAACTAGTCTAGAACTGTTTGCACCAGAGTGGTGTCTATAACAGATGAGCTTCACTTGCCTGCAATTCACCCAATCAACCGAAATCGACAAGTTGCCCTCCCTGCAATCTACCTTACGTAGCAGTTCCTTTACGTGTCGCTTTGGAGCCATCCTCTATTTGCTTACTGTCATTCAACCACGACATATATACATACGTACAGCGCGACTCACTAAGTATTGCCACCTAGAATAACTCCGAAAGTATGATAGTAGCTGAAAAATTTGTAGAACAAATGTTGCAGGGGACAACGGGGGCCATAATATGACGTTGGTTTCTTGTCGCTACATGGGGTCACGTCAGAGATATGAAGGTCACCTTTGTTTTTCTAATGCTATAGTTTGGTACTTGTTTTCTGATAGCGGCTTTCGAGACGAATGCAATGATATGTAACAGTAAGGTCTTTGAAGGTTAACGAAGTTCAAAAAGATGGCATGAAAGTCCATTTACAGATGTTAGAAGTCATGACCATTGGTATCAATGCAGTGCTGCAATCTTCTTATCATGGATTGAGCATTCCATTTCCATTTAAAAAAACAAAGTTGACCTTCGTATCTCTGAAACGACCCCACCTACCAACAAAAAAACCAGCGTCATATTACGGTCCCCGTTGCCCCACGCAACATTTGTCCCACAAAATTATCAGTTACTATCACACTTTCGGAGTTATTCTAGGTGGCAATACTTAGTGACTCAGCGCGGCACCTTCCCGCCGGGGGTTCGACTGCTCTTTCGGGAAGGGGTGTGTGTGTTGTTCTTAGCGTAAGTTAGTTTAAGTAGTGTGTAAGTCTAGGGACCGATGACCTCAGCAATTTGGTCCCTTAGGAATTCACACACATTTGATCATTTTTGAGCAACTGGTTGAATGAGATCACTGTAAGCGACGTATTTCCTGGATGAACTTCCTTAGGATTGGGAAAAACATCAGTAGTGTACTAAGTGAGAGAATTCTGCAATCCAGGAAGAAAATCAGACGGAATGGCTTAAGCAAGATATCAGAAATAGATTGTCGCAGAAAAAGGAAGTGTTCTTCATTAGAGAAGCTCCACAGGTAACAGATTTTGATACTGAAACTAAGAAAAGTACGTCTGTTCACACGATTGCATAGCAGTGAGATATGATTTGTGGGAAATCCGAGAAAGAAGAAAACGGAAGTATTTGAAATTTGGTGCAATAGAAAAATGTTAAAAATTATCTTTTAAATTATGTAATGATACTATCTTCGTATGGCTCAGAGACCGAGTACAATTCTTTCAGTTGGACAGCACTTTTACTTGCGTGTCCCTAATCTACAGCAGTCATCCAACGACGAAAAACAGGACCTACAGTCAACAATGAATTCGAACCAAGTGTCGTTTCTTGCGATTCTTCACATCGTTGACAGGGGGTGGCTAAATTAAAAGCACTCCGTCTTCAGGCCACAAGTGGCCCATCTGGACCATCGGACCTCCGTTTCATCCTCAGTTGAGGATGCGGATATGAGGGGCGTGTGGTCAGCACACCGCTCTCCCGGCCGTTATGATGATTTTCTTTGACCGGAGCCGCTACTATTCGGTCGAGTAGCTCCTCAATTGGCATCACGAGGCTGAGTGCACCCTGAAAAATGGCAACAGCGCATGGCGGCTGGATGGTACCCACCCAAGTGCCGGCCACGCCCAACAGCGCTTAACTTAGGTGATCTCACGGGAACCGGTGTATCCACTGCTGCAAGGGCGTTACCGCAGGCTAAATTAAAGGCGGACTGAAAATTTCGGTAGTTCGATTAGGTTTGGATCCCGCAACCACTCTGTTGCCAGGCATGCGGTATACCCTAGGACCACCAGACCCCACTCTACACAAATAGTCCTATATACACTCCTGGAAACTGAAATAAGAACACCGTGAATTCATTGTCCCAGGAAGGGGAAACTTTATTGACACATTCCTGGGGTCAGATACATCACATGATCATACTGACAGAACCACAGGCACATAGACACAGGCAACAGAGCATGCACAATGTCGGCACTAATACAGTGTATATCCACCTTTCGCAGCAATGCAGGCTGCTATTCTCCCATGGAGACGATCGTAGAGATGCTGGATGTAGTCCTGTGGACGGCTTGCCATGCCATTTCCACCTGGCGCCTCAGTTGGACCAGCGTTCGTGCTGGACGTGCAGACCGCGTGAGACGACGCTTCATCCAGTCCCAAACATGCTCAATGGGGGACAGATCCGGAGATCTTGCTGGCCAGGGTAGTTGACTTACACCTTCTAGAGCACGTTGGGTGGCACGGGATACAAGCGGACGTGCATTGTCCTGTTGGAAAAGCAAGTTCCCGTGCCGGTCTAGGAATGGTAGAACGATGGGTTCGATGACGGTTTGGATGTACCGTGCACTATTCAGTGTCCCCTCGACGACCACCAGTGGCGTACGGCCAGTGTAGGAGATCGCTCCCCACACCATGATGTCGGGTGTTGGCCCTGTGTGCCTCGGTCGTATGCAGTCCTGATTGTGGCGCTCACCTGCACGGCGCCAAACACGCATACGACCATCATTGGCACCAAGGCAGAAGCGACTCTCATCGCTGAAGACGACACGTCTCCATTCGTCCCTCCATTCACGCCTGTCGCGACACCACTGGAGGCGGGCTGCACGATGTTGGGGCGTGAGCGGAAGACGGCCTAACGGTGTGCGGGACCGTAGCCCAGCTTCATGGAGACGGTTGCGAATGGTCCTCGCCGATACCCCAGGAGCAACAGTGTCCCTAATTTGCTGGGAAGTGGCGGTGCGGTCCCCTACGGCACTGCGTAGGATCCTACGGTCTTGGCGTGCATCCGTGCGTCGCTGCAGTCCGGTCCCAGGTCGACGGGCACGTGCACCTTCCGCCGACCACTGGCGACAACATCGATGTACTGTGGAGACCTCACGCCCCACGTGTTGAGCAATTCGGCGGTACGTCCACCCGGCCTCCCGCATGCCCACTATACGCCCTCGCTCAAAGTCCGTCAACTGCACATACGGTTCACGTCCACGCTGTCGCGGCATGCTACCAGTGTTAAAGACTGCGATGGAGCTCCGTATGCCACGGCAAACTGGCTGACACTGACGGCGGCGGTGCACAAATGCTGCGCAGCTAGCGCCATTCGACGGCCAACACCGCGGTTCCTGGTGTGTCCGCTGTGCCGTGCGTGTGATCATTGCTTGTACAGCCCTCTCGCAGTGTCCGGAGCAAGTATGGTGGGTCTGACACACCGGTGTCAATGTGTTCTTTTTTCCATTTCCAGGAGTGTATTTTGCCTATTTCATTGATTTCCGTGACTGATCGCCAATCGTGAAGTTAAATGATATTGTGACTCTTCACCCATGCACGTGTTTTACATTACTTTTACTTATATCTGGGTCCTCTACCAGCCTTTGGAACAAGTGCTCGTCATCTGCAAGCATTCGCGCACTTTGTAACAATTTTCTAAAGACATGCATAACAACGTCGTATGCAGACAGCCTCCCAAACTTTATATGTCCAGTCATTTATACCTGAAATAAAATTACCTTACTGTGAGACAATCGTCAATGGCGGGGCCGATGTTGCAGCTGAAATGCAGCATGTTACATTTTCGTGTGATCCATATATAGTGTCACAACTATTTGTTGGGCTTTACTGTAGAAAGAAACAAGTAGCTCGGTCATAGCAGATGAAGGAGCTATAGGCAGCCAGCAAGCAACAAGTTATGGAAATGCCGATTGCATCACAGGGCTGTTGGGACATTGCGAGGCGGACTAGATCAAGCATCGCAATCCTGACAACGCAGGGGTAGAACTGGACTCTTCCACGTCGAGCCAAGCAGTTTCTACACTGCCAGGCCACATGTTGTTCCGAATGTTGCTGGAACGAGTGGGCTAGCTGCCGAGAATTTTGCCAGAGTTATCAGCAGTCGGGCAGCGCCTACCACGACGAGAGGGCTACATGAGACGCTGGATCAATATGGGAGAGCAATCAGTCGCCACGAGTTAGAGATTGCATTACAGCACCAGCTTCTAGTACTGCTTACTCCATCCTGGACTTGGTGCCTCTTCACTGGTGGGCCGCCTCCAGGTTCACTCCAGCAGCAGCAAGAATCCTGCTGTGAATGGTAGCAGATTACGTCTGGGGCAATACAGGCTCCCACCCTCCTTGTGCTGATACGGGCACATCGGCACCATGTTCTCCACTTGCAGGTGCTAAATGCGGCGAAGGAGGCTGAAGTCGCCTGCAAATGGTGTGGCAGTCTTCTGCGCCGCTGGCACCATTCGCAAGCCACTGGGCCACACCTGATAGCGAGCTTCTGGTGTCTGCACTCGAAGGCGGAGATGTGACAGCCCACAAGCAGTCAGGTAGCCTACACCGTGTACCGTCGTGTGCCTTCCTCGCCACATGCTGAGAGGGAGAATGTCTACTGCACTATGACCCTATGAATGTAGAGGTATCAGTTTTAACACAGTATTTGACTTCCATGTTGTTAATCTGAGCTGTCATCAGCCTGCATTCTTGCTGTGACCCACTGCTGCGAACCAACGCAGTGCAGAAGTGGCTCTACACTTCTGATCCACTTCAGATATAAATCTATGTTTCATTGAATTTTCTGTCCTCCTCTGGTAGCTGAGTGGTCAGCGCTACGGATTGTGATACCTAACGGCCCGGGTTCGATTCCCGGCTGGGTCGGAGATTTTCTCCGCGCAGGGACTGGGTGTTGTGTTGTCCTAATCATCGTCATTTCATCCCCATCGACACGCAAGTCGCCAAAGTGGAATCAACTCGAAAGACGTGCACCAGGTGAACGGTCTACCCGACGGGAGACCCTAGCAACACGGCATTTCCCTTTCCATTGATTTTTCTCATTTTCAGAGTACCGGAGGAGAGTATCTGTTTTACTTGCTAAAAACATTCAATAGCCTAGATCGCATAAATCTGTGTTTGGCTCTACACCCCCCCCCCCCCCTCTCCCCACCACGTGCTTAACATTTCGCTACTCCAGTAATATGGAATTCCACTCAGAGGATGGCGATAATACACTGAATCGCCAAAGGAACTTGTATAGGTATTGGTATTCAATTTCAGAGATATGCAAACAGGAGGAATACGGCGCTGTTGTCGCCAACGCCTATGTAAGACAACAAGTGTCTGGCACATTTGTCACATCTGTTACTACTGCTACAATAGCAGGTTATCAAGATTTAAGTGAACTTGTACGTGGTGCTATAGTAGACCCACGAGAGATGGGACACAGCATCTCTTAGGTAGCGATGAACTGGGTATTTTCCAAGAGTGTACCGCGAATATCAGGAATTCGATAAAACATCAAATCTCCGATATCGCTGCGGCCGGAAGAAGTTACTACGAGAATGGAACCGTGGTGCTGCTACGGTCGCAGGTTCGAATCCTGCATCGGGCACGGCTGTGTGTGATGTCCTTAGGCTAGTTAGGGTTAAGTAGTTCTAAGTCTAGGGGACTGATGACCTGAGCTTTTAAGTCCCACAGAGCTTAGAGCCATTTGAACCATTTTTGGCTCTGACAGGTAAGCGTCCTGTCTGACCACCTGCATCCATTCACGTCCATTGTGCATTCCGACGGACTTTGGCAATTCCAGCAGGACAATGCGACACCCCACATATCCAGATTGCTACAGAGTGTCTCCAGGAACACACTTTGAGTTTAAACATTTACGCTGATCACAAAACTCCCCAGACATGAACATTACTGAGCACATCTCGGATGTCTTGTAACGTGCTGTTCAGAAGAGATATCCGCCCCCTCGTCCTCTTACGGGTTTATGGACTGCCCTGCAGGATTGATGGCGTCAGTTCCCTGCAGAACTACTTCAGGCGTTAGTCGAGTCCATGTCACTTGGTGCTGCCGAACTTCTGAGTGGTCACGGAGCCCTGCATGATATTAGGCAGGTGTGCCAGTTCCTTTGACTCTTCATTGTAGTATATATATATATATATATTGTAGAAGTTTGAAGATGACTGCTGGTTTGTCGCAGGAAATAAATAACATGCCTAGGGGCTGGATTGGGAGTTCGTATCTCGTTGAAGCTTCTGAACACTGATCATCATATTCAACAGTTATCTCGCTTTCTAGACCACGCCTTTGAACTAGAACTCTGAATGTCAGTGATGTGTTTAAGACAGCCCTGTATGTGTTCTTTGGTAGTGGTTCAAATGGCTCTGAGCACTATGGGACTTAAGATCTATGGTCAACAGTTCCCTAGAACTACTTAAACCTAACTAACCTAAGGACATCACACAACACCCAGGCATCACGAGGCAGAGAAAATCCCTGACCCCGCCGGGAATCGAACCCGGGAACCCGGGCGTGGGAAGCGAGAACGCTACCGCACGACCACGAGGTGCGGGCTCTTTGGTAGTGATCTGAGCTCATGTTACTTGCTGTTGTAATATTTGCTCACTATTACGCACATACCTTCATAATGGACAACACAGCTTGTCTGGGAATGGCCTGTACTTGACTGACGCCTGGCCTCCGCCACTCGTCTCACTGAAACTTTAACCACGTAGTTATTTTTACAGAAGTGTAGCAGAGTCTCCGTCGTATTTGTCAAGCACATAGACCCAAAGCCGCGCACTCCAATTGTCGGTATTCTCCTTTGACAAACATGGAACCTACATTACGGCCGGATGCATATGCCTGGGGCGAGGGTATTGTGACAGCACGTGCGCGTCGCCTCTGCCACGACCGCCTTTGTTGGGCAAGAGCCTTCGGCGGTCGTGGGTCAAGCGGCGTCCCGTAGCGTCGTGGCGTGACGTGGCACGGCGTGCACGCTGACCCAGCGCGACCTGGCGTGCGGCGCGCCGCTAAATATAGCGCGGTCGATGCAGGAGCCAGCGGCCAGCAGCCGGTAGCCAGGTCGCGGCCTCGCAGGACTCGGCAGGGGCTGACCGTCCCTCACCAAGGCGCCTGGCTCCTCCCGGAAGCTGTCGCGCCTCGCCTGCCTGGCCACGCAAACAGAGGCGTCCACAGTGGTGACTTTAGGGAGACCCCAGCAGAGGCGCTGCTCGCATTCCTACACGAAAACGCAGTTGTAGGATCAGCCAGAATCTTCTTCCGTTGTGCTATCTGCAAATTGGAGTCACCGAATTTCATCTTCATTATAATCACTTTAGAAGAGATTTGGACGCTTTATACAGGGTGTCCCAGAAATGCTGCGACAAACTCCGGTGTCCGGGAATGTCATCCAACGATACTACAGAGTGTCGAAGTTAGAGGTGCCGGCTAACGCCGCTGGGGCACAACTTCAGCAGCAAACGTGACTTTGAGCGCTGGCGGGCCTTTCGTGGAAGGTCTTGTAATGTTGTTTGTTATTCAGTGATCGCAACTGATGGCCACGATCGCCAGTGGAAAAGATTGAACTAGCTGTAGAGTAGAAAGGGCTTGTCTCCTCTGAATGCGATGCTCTGTTGCTGTTGGTGGATGAAGTTTCGAACATTGGTTTCCATTTTCTGTTTATTTTTCTGCTGTATACCCTATGCAGGGTTACAGAAGAAAAATAAACTGCAAATGGAAACCCGTGTCCAAAACCGTCGTCCACCATGGCAACAGAGCGTCGAGTTCATAGGAAGAAGGCCGTTCTAGGCAGCAGACAGTTCCATCTTCTCGAGCGTGGCAATCAGTCGCGATCACTGAACAATAAAAAAACAATACGAGACATTCCCCCAACGGTTCGTCAGCATATTACGTCACGTTTGCTGCCGAAGGAGCGGCTTAGCGGGGCCACGCTCTGTAGGGTCTTTGGATGTCGTTTCCAGACATCGGTTCAATTTGTTCCTCAAGACACCCTCTACAACCCCTCGAAGCTTGACGCAACATTTCTGGGACACCCTGTATATGGAATTTGCTCACTATAAATCAGCGTCTCGGGTCAAGGCGTTATTGCCGTCGTGGAAGTCACAGTGTTCATTTCCAGTGAGCCGTGCGCCAGACTACATCAATTCCTGTGCTTAAGGACTGGTGGCGTCTGGGCCAGCTCAACAAGCAGTCTAAGCACGCGCGCAGCTCAGACGCAATGTGCTTGAGTTTGAATGTTTTCATGCAGCCTCGCGTAGTATAGCAACTCGTACATCGGAGCCGCTTTGGCTGCTCATCGTGTCTGTGCAATGGATGTTCACTTCGCGGGCGGAACCGTCGCCACCCGAGGAGCTGTAACTTTACTCCGTGCGGTCACGTGACGTATTCTGGGGCTGGACAAAGAGCGTATTCTTCCAGCCTTGGATGGTGGACGTGGCCACATGCGCTGTCCGTGATGTGCTTCAGCCTGATACGGGAACGACCGTGGGCAACATTTTGTGGGCGTTAAGTATTTCTCAGGTTTCGAGAGAGAAGAACCTATCCCTATGCAGTCACTTCTGAGTGTGTTGGTTTTATTGACAGCAAACTGATTCGGATCACTCTACTGACCGTGTTTGGCCGATGCCTTTGCGTGGATCACCGTCCTGGCAATAAGAATCTGTTTAAACCAAATACTAATTTCATTGTAAGAGAGTACCAGCTTCAGGAGGTGTATATCTTTTCTAAATTAAAATTTAAGTGTCCTGTATTTAAGTCTCTATTTATATACATTTTCTTATCTGAATATTAGCGTGATAAATGAACTGTTGTGTGTCCTCAAGTTACTGTAATGATTGGATTCCCACATACTGCCTGCCAGCCGCTTTAACTTGAACCCTGTGTGAACGTTTTAGAATTTGTCGAGCAACTGGCTGGGAAGTCGACCGAAATCGAACCATTACTCAATTTGCCTCATTTTTATGCTTGAGACCTTCGCTTGTCTAGGATTTCGTTGCTCATAAAAGTGCTTGGTAAAACCCTCAGTCTGCTTCACAGACGTGTACATTTAAAACTTTCTGCTTTTTATGATTATGAAATTTATTCATCCAAATCTCTGTGACTCAGATGTGAAAATTTTCTTAAACTTTTCTTTTTTGTGACTGATGTTTATTGATTCTCAAGTGTGCTTATCATATGCACACTTATCCTAAAGTTTCTGGTTTCTATGAATATGCACATTAGTGAAATAACAATTCGTTTTGGTTGCTTCACAGCCATGTACGTACAATTTTAAAATATTAACATTAATTTTCTCATCTCGCGATTCAAATTTACTGGTGCATAAGTACGCTGCAGGGACGAAGTCATTATTTAAATATCTGCTTTCCCCAATTGTGCGCAGTAGTGAGATAACAATTTTTTTGATTACGTTTCAGTTATGTATGTATTTTTTTTTAATTTTTGGCATTTACTGTCGCACAATCTATTCTGTATTCTGTCTGCTTTACAGACGTTTATGTATTATTTCCTATGTCAGTTATTTGCCTATATGTATTACAGAATCTGTAATTTTGATAAATTTTTGGGTATTTCTTAGAACTTAACGATTTGTTTTGAAATAGTCTCTGTAGAGAACAAATATTAGCAGATTTTCTAATTTAAAAGAAATCGCACTCTGATATAAAACAATAAATAATTGGTACTTCAAACATTATTTTATTTTCGCTCAGCACCTTGCTACACCCAGATCCTAGCTCATAATTAGTTCCTCCAAATAATCTACTTCGAAGAAAGGATGATTACCATTTAACACCACGTAGAACATGAGTTCATAATAGACGGATTATGAGCTCTTTGTGGAACAAAATGAACCATGAAATTTGTTCTTATCCATATTAAGGAACTACCCAGCATTTGCAGGAAAGGCTGTAGCGGAACCAATGTGAATTGTGAAGTACAAGCATTGTTGTATGTACAGTACAAGAAAAGAAGAAATCTGGACAGGAATAATATCGTCCAATTGCAATGTCGCTTTGTCTGTACATCCACGTTTCAGACGGTCCCATAACGTCCAGTACTTAAATTTTCCTCATCATTTTGTGAAGAAAAGATAGCCTAGGAATTATGTATATTTTTATTTTGTTTTTCAATGTCAATTTTTATAATAAAAAATTCCTAAAAAATTGATAGTATCATATCATGGTGCATCGGAAGCTACATTCCCACACAAATTCTCAAAAAAATGAGTGCCTAAACGTTTTTTGTTTTTCTACAGTATGGCATCGGTGGTTCATAGCAAGTCATTGAACCACCGGCTGTCACCTTTAACAAGCTCAGAAAAACGTGCCCATGGAAGGGTTTGGACACGGCAAGCATATGTTAGAAAAAGCATCCTCTTGGAGTTCTCCGTTTCTTTTGGCTGCTCATGGGGTTTAGTGCCTTTGGGTCGAAATGCACTGCGAATCTGCTTATAAGAAGTACCCATTCTGACCACGCACATTTGCCTTTTGCGGGCAAGTGTTCTATCAACTGAGCTATCCAAACACGACTTATGACCCCTCCTCAAAGCTTTATTTCCGCCAGTACCTCGCCTCCTACCTTCCAAACTTAACAAAACTTTTCCTGTGAAACTTGTAGGACTAGCACTCCCGGAAGAAAGGTTATTGCACAGACATGGCTTAGCCACATCCTAGGGATTTTCCCAGAGTGAAATTTTCACTCTGCAGCATTGCCCTCGCAAGGCAAAGGTGCCGAGTCCGAGTTCCACGTCGGCACAGTATTAATCTGCCGGGAAGTTTCATATCAGTGCGCTCTCCGCAGCAGAGTGAAAAATTTATTCTGGAAACATCTCCCACGCTGTGGTTAAGCCACGTCTGCCCAGTATTCTTTGCCGCGCGAAGTAGCCGTACGGTTAGAGGCGCCATGCCACGGACTGCGCGGCCCCTCACGCCGGAGGTTCGAGTCCTCCTTTGGACATGGGTGTGTGTGTGTTGTTCTTAGAATAAGTTAGTTTAAGTAGTGCGTACGTCTTGGGACCGATGACCTCAGCAGTTTAGCCCCTTAGGAATTCACACACTTGTATTCTTTCCTCCAGGAGTGCCAGGCCCTCAAGTTTCGCAGGAGAACTTCTGTGAAGTCTGAAAGGTAGGAGACGAGGTACTGACGGAAGTAAAGCTGTCTTGCTTGGGTAATTCAACTGGCACAACATCTGCCCGCGAAAGGCAAAAGTCCCGATTTCGAGTCTCGGTCTATCACACAGCTTTAATCTGACATGAAGTTTTCTACGGAACAGTTTAGAAGTGCTGTCTTGCGTAGTTACAGTAGACTGTCGAGGTGCCTTATGGGAAGTATGTTTCACACTGGTGGCTCAGTGTCCCACGCGTAGAAAACAGACGTACGTAAGGTGTTGGCTGGATTGAAGGTATGTGCTGATGAAGAGCAGCTATCAGTTGTTATTTTTATTTCAGGGGAAAGAGTGAACCTATTGGTGTGCACTCCTCAAATGATAATACTTCTGTTGTTCCTAATAAAGATCAGAACAAGTAATCGAGAGAAAAAAGCTGTGCGGCAACACTGGGTCACTTGGTTTCTCCTTCCTCCTGTGCTGCACCACCATCAGTAACCTGATTCTACACAGTAAGCCGTACCCCGACGTACAACATTCACCTACACTTAAAAGTTACATGAAAGAAACATTCACGTTTCGCAAAATAACGGTGCCCAGTGGGTGAGAACCAAGAAAGCCTTTCCAAACGATTCGATACTACTTTTACATTAACGAGGTCCCTCGAAAAGAAATAATCTTTTTTTTTTCAAGATTTTCAACTTCTGTTCTACATCTTGCTAATAAATTATGTCATAGAAACAATCTTTCTTCCTGTATTCAAATTTATTTCTACCTGTCTCCACGAGTCACGCTGTCGTAGCTCTCTAATAATGGCTGATGCACTTGATTTTCGTCTGAAGCAACGCGCTGTTCCAGTGTTGTAGTGTTGTGAGAACGAGACGGTGACAAACATTGACAAAAGACTGATGAAGCTGTATGGGGACGACGCTGCTAATCACAGAAGACTTAGTCGTCAGGCGAGCAGATTATCTGGCGAAAGTGGCCACGGTGCTACTCGGGACATTCCGCGCAGCCGTAGGCGGGTCACCATGCAAACTCCTAATAATGTACGGCGCATTCATAATCTGACTTTGGCTGACATACCCATGGTCAGTCGGAGTGGGAGTACGATAAGCCATTGTGTGCAGAGTATTCAGACAGTCAGACAGTTGAAGTTGATAATAGGCGGCCACAGGTCACGGAGAAAACCACAGCCAAGATGGCAAAGCTTGAGTGGACAACACTGAAACATCCACCCTCTGTTACTAAACTGACAATTCCTTGATGTTTTAGGTTGTGTCCTATCAAGGATCCCTTCTTTTGGTCAATTTGTGACATAAATCTCTTTTTTTCCCAATTCGAGTCATTATTTCTTCTATAGTTACTCGATCTACCCATCTAATCTTTAAGGCTTATCTGTAGCGCCAAATATCAGAAGCTTCTTCTCTCTTCTTATCTGACCTTATTATCGCCTATGTTTCACTTCCGTACAAGGCTACAATGCATACTAATACCTTCAGAAAAGTCTTTGTAATACTTAAATTTATATTCTGTGTTAAGAAATATCTCCTTTTTTAATGTTTTTCTTACTTTTGTTGGTCTGCATGACTATGTTAATTCTTTCGGCCATTATTAATTATTTTGCTGCCCATATACTGAAGATCATTTACTTCTTTAAGCGTACGATTTCCTAATTTAATTCCCTCAGATTGTCGGATTTAATTCAACTACATTACCTTACCTTTTTTAATGTTGTTAATATTCATCTTATATTCTCTTTTCAGGACAATATCTATTAGCCGTAACTGCTCATCTCATCATCTAATCATCTCAGAGTAGCACTTGCAACCTACGTCCTCAATTATTTGCTTGACGTATTCGAATCTCTGTCTTCCTCTACAGTTTTTGCCCTCTACAGCTCCCTCTAGTACCATGGAAGTTATTCCCTCGTGTCTTAGCAGATGTCCTATCATCCTGTCCCTTCTCCTTACCAGTGTTTTCCACATATTCCTTTCCTCTCCGATTCTGCGTAGAACCTCCTCATTCCTTACCTTATCAGTCCACCTAATTTTTCGTCTCAAGGAGAATTACAGTGTCATCAGTAAACTGCAAAATTTTTATCTCTTCTCCCTGAATCCTTGATTCCCTTTCCAAATTTCTCCCTTGATTCCATTGTTGCTTGCTCAGTGTGTATATTAAATGATATCGGGGGTAGGCTACAACCGTGTATCACTTCCTTATCAAAAACTGATTCCCTTATAGGTCATTCGACCCTCATAACGGCAGTCCGGTTTTGTACAAATTGTAAAGAGCCCTTTCGCTCCCTGTATTTTATGTCACTGAATATTGTCAAAAGCTTCTCAAAATCTTTTTTTTTTCTTTTGTTTGGTCATCAGTCTACTGACTGGTTTGATGCGGCCCGCCACGAATTCCTTTCCTGTGCTAACCTCTTCATCTCAGAGTAGCACTTGCAACCTACGTCCTCAATTATTTGCTTGACGTATTCCAATCTCTGTCTTCCTCTACAGTTTTTGCCCTCTACAGCTCCCTCTAGTACCATGGAAGTTATTCCCTCGTGTCGTAGCAGATGTCCTATCATCCTGTCCCTTCTCCTTACCAGTGTTTTCCACATATTCCTTTCCTCTCCGATTCTGCGTAGAACCTCCTCATTCCTTACCTTATCAGTCCACCTAATTTTCAACATTCGTCTATAGCACCACATCTCAAATGCTTCGATTCTCTTCTGTTCCGGTTTTCCCACAGTCCATGTTTCACTACCATACAATCCTGTACTCCAGACGTACATCCTCAGAAATTTCTTCCTAAAATTGAGGCTGGTATTTGATATTAGTAGACTTCTCTTGGCCAGAAATGCCTTTTTTGCCATAGCGAGTCTGCTTTTGATGTCCTCCTTGCTCCGACCGTCATTGGTTATTTTACTGCCTAGGTAGCAGAATTCCTTAACTTCATTGACTTCGTTACCATCAATCCTGATGTTAAGTTTCTCGCTGTTCTCATTTCTACTACTTCTCATTACCTTCGTCTTTCTCCGATTTACTCTCAAACCATACTGTGCACTCATTAGACTGTTCATTCCGTTCAGAAGATCATTGAATTCTTCTTCACTTTCACTCAGGATAGCAATGTCATCAGCGAATCGTATCATTGATATCCTTTCACCTTCTATTTTAATTCCACTCCCTAACCTTTCTTTTATTTCCATCATTGCTTCCTCGATGTACAGATTGAAGAGTAGGGGCGAAAGGCTACAGCCTTGTCTTACACCCTTCTTAATACGAGCGCTTCGTCCTTGATCGTCCACTCTTATTATTCCCTCTTGGTTGTTGTACATATTGTATATGACCCGTCTCTCCCTATAGCTTACCCCTACTTTTTTCAGAATCTCGAACAGCTTGCACCATTTTATATTGTCGAACGCTTTTTCCAGGTCGACAAATCCTATGAAAGTGTCCTGATTTTTCTATAGTTTTGCTTCCATTATTAGCCGTAACGTCAGAATTGCCTCTCTCGTTCCTTTACTTTTCCTAAAGCCAAACTGATCGTCACCTAGCGCGTTCTCAATTTTCTTTTCCATTCTTCTGTATATTATTCTTATAAGCAACTTCGATGCATGAGCTGTTAAGCTGATTGTGTGATAATTCTCGCACTTGTCAGCTCTTGCCGTCTTCGGAATTGTGTGGATGATGCTTTTCCGAAAGTCAGATGGTATGTTGCCAGACTCATATATTCGACACACCAACGTGAATAGTCGTTTTGTTGCCACTTCCCCCAATGATTTTAGAAATTCTGATGGAATGTTATCTATCCCTTCTGCCTTACTTGACCATAAGTCCTCCAAAGCTCTTTTAAATTCCGATTCTAATACTGGATCCCTTATCTCTTCTAAATCGACTCCTGTTTCTTCTTCTGTCACATCAGACAAATCTTCACCCTCATAGAGGCTTTCAATGTATTCTTTCCACCTATCTGCTCTCTCCTCTGCATTTAACAGTGGAATTCCCGTTGCACTCTTAATGTTACCACCGTTGCTTTTAATGTCACCAAAGGTTGTTTTGACTTTCAAAATCTACAAATGCTATAAACGTAACTTTCTTCACCCTGTCTTCTAACATACGTTGCAGGGTCAGTGTTGCCTCAAATGGTCTACATTTCCCCAAATATAAATTGATCTTCCCTGAGGTCAGCTTTCGCCAAATGTTTCATTCTGCTGTAAATAATTTCTGTCAGTATTTTGCAATCATGACTTATTAAACTGATACTTTAGTAAGAATCACATCTGTCAACACTTTATGCCTTTGGAATTGGGTTTGTTACGATCTTCTTGAAATCTGAGATTATTTCGTCTATCTAATACCTCGTGCACTCGTGGATTAGTTTTGTCGTGGCAGGTTCTCCAAAGGATCTCAATAACTGCGAGTTGATGTCGTCTACTGTGGGGGCTTTCTTTATACTTCGTTCAGTGCACTGTCAAATTCTTCTTGCCGTATCTCGTCTCTAGTCTCATCTTTATATATTGTCTCTAATTTTATGTACGATGAACATTCGAAAGCGCGCAGTTCTAATTGTCCCACCACGCACTTATACGGCTCTGGTGGACCACTTATAACGCCGTCAATTCTTCATTTGATGCTCAGATGTATCGAACGGCTAGCAGATTTTGTTAGGCTTTGCTGGCGAGCAGCCAGACGAGGTATAAGTGAATGAAATGTCAAGTGCTAATGTTTGCAAAAAATATTACGCAAGTTATCGATCGCAATGAGCCACCCAGCGATCTGCAGTGCCTCACGGAAAACGAAACTACCCGCCACTTAGCAGTACGAGCTACGACGGTAGGGCTGCGATGCCGGCCCCAACGCAACGACGGGCAGCCACGACTGCTGAATGAAAATAACTGATGCCATCAAACATCGTGTATTCAGTACTTTATTCCACGCATAATCTTATATGCGCCAGGCCACGGTTTGTGGGCTACTGATTTGAACTGAAGACTTAATATTCGTCAGGAAATATTACAGCGCATTGCTTGTAGCGCAGTTTTGGGAGAATATAATTGGACTTGCCTTAGAACAGATATTCTTGATTTTTGATATGTAGCTGTCGTTTCTTTGAAATTAAAGCCTTTCATTGTTATTGCCGAAGTATAATTTACAGAGATGCATTTTAAATCCATTGACAATACGATGGCGTGCTGAAAAGTAATTCCTGTAATTTTTTTGTGCGAAAACCCTTACAACTTTTTAGGTAAAATAAAAGTTATTAACATTCCACAAGTTTTTCTTATGTCTACATATTTCGAATTCGTAGAGTTCGTCCCCACATGGCACATCCTCTCCTTCAGCACGAGAATGTCGGAGCGCACGCGTGCGCTGCGACATCTGCAGCAATCCGACGCCCTGAGTTCATTGTTCATCCTCCGTACGAGTTCCGATTTAGCCCCAACTGATTTTCATTTGTTTCGAAACCTTAGTGATGATGCGGTGCAAATAGAGCAGAGATTGTAGCTCCGTCAATAAAGTCAAACACTCTACAGTGACAGTATCAGCAAACTGATCTCCAGTTTTCGCCGCCAGGGTGACTATGTTGAGAAACAAATTTGTAGTCAAAAAGAATAAAGATATGTTTCATTTAAAAAGCTCTAAGAGTTTGCCCATAAAGAGTTCGGGGGATTACTTTTCAGCACGCTGTCGTAGTTAGGCAAATTAGTGGTGAACGTTTATTCCTTTGAAACGATGTACGTTCTTGAGATCGTGTGCTCTGATGCAGGTTAATCTGTAATTCACGTTCAGATTATGGTTTTAATCAGTTACAACAGCTTAACTGAACTGAAGGTTTTGCTTTTACTGGGGATATACACTACTGGCCATTAAATTGCTACACTAAGAAGAAATGCAGATGATAAACGAGTATTTATTGGACAAATATATTATACTAGAACTGACATGTGCCGGACTGGGTGGCCGAGCGGTTCTAGGCGCTACAGTCTGGAACCGCGTGACCGCTACGGTCGCAGGTTCGAATCCTGCCTCGGGCACGGATGTGTGTTACGTCCTTAGGTTAGCTAGGTTTAAGTAGTTCTACGTTCTAGGGGACTGATGACCACAGCAGTTGAGTCCCATAGTGCTCAGAGCCATTTCAACCATTTGAAACAACACGATACCACAATTCATCAAGAGTAGTGACTGGCGTATTGTGACGAGTTAGTTGTTTGGCCACCATTGACCAGACGTGTTCAGTTGGTGAGACATCTGGAGAATGTGCTGGCCAGGACAGCACTCGAACATTTTCTGTATCCAGGAAGGCCCGTACAGGACCTGCAACATGCGGTCGTGCATTATCCTGCTGAAATGTAGGGTTTCGCAGGGATCGAATGAAGGGTAGAGCCACGGGTCGTAACACATCTGAAATGTAACGTCCACTGTTCAAACAAAGTGCCGTCAATGCGAACAAGAGGTGACCGAGACAGGTAACCAATGGCATCCCATACCATCACGCCGGGTGATACGCCAGTATGGCAATGACGAATACTTTCCAATGTGCGTTCACCGCGATGTCGCCAAACACGGATGCGACCATCATGATGCTGTAAACAGAACCTGGATTCTCCGAAAAAATCACGTTTTGCCATTCGTGGACCCAGGTTCGTCGTTGAGTACACCATCGCAGGCGCTCCTGTCTATGATGCAGCGTCAAGGGTAACCGCAGCCATGGTCTCCGAGCTGATAGTCCATGCTGCTGCAAACGTCGTCGAACTGTTCGTGCAGATGAAACTTCCTGGCAGATTAAAACTGTGTGCCCGACCGAGACTCGAACTCGGGACCTTTGCCTTTCGCGGGCAAGTGCTCCACCATCTGATGAGCTACCGAAGCACGACTCACGCCCGGTACCCACAGCTTTACTTCTGCCAGTATCTCGTCTCCTACCTTCCAAACTTTACAGAAGCTCTCCTGCGAACCTTGCAGAACCAGCACTCCTGAAAGAATGGATATAGCGGAGACATGGCTTAGCCACAGCCTGGGGGATGTTTCCAGAAAGAGATTTTCACTCTGCAGCGGAGTGTGCGCTGATATGAAACTTCCTGGCAGATTAAAACTGTGTGCCCGACCGAGACTCGAACTCGGGACCTTTGCCTTTCGCGGGCAAGAGCTCTACCATCTGAGCTATCGAAGCACGACTCACACCCGGTACCCACAGCGCACACTCCGCTGCAGAGTGAAAATCTCATTCTGTTCGCGCAGATGGTTGTTGTCTTGCAAACGTGGCTGCACGATCCGTTACAGCCATGCGGATAAGATGCCTGTCATCTTGACTGCTAGTGATACGCGGCCGTTGGGATCCAGCACGGCGTTCCGTATTACCCTCTTGAACCCACCGATTCCATATTCTGCTAACAGTCATTGGATCTCGAACAACGCGAGCAGCAATGTCGCTATACGATAAACCGCAATCGCGATAGGCTACAATCCAACCTTTATCAAAGTCGGAAACGTGATGGTACGCATTTATCCTCCTTACACGAAGCATCACAACGACGTTTCACCAGGCAACGCCGGTTAACTGCTGTTTGTGTATGAGAAATCGGCTGGAAACTTTCCTCGTGTCAGAACGTTGTAAGTCTCGCCATCGGCGCCAACCTTGTGTGAATGCTCTGAAAAGCTAATCATTTGCATATCACAGCATCTTCTTCCTGTCGGTTAAATTTCGCGTCTGTAGCACGTCATCTTAGTGATGTAGCAATTTTAGTGGACAGTAGTGTATTTTAGCTCCTTATGCTCGTGATCGCACCTGGCTCGAACGTAAACGTTCTTGTTCGTCCAAGATTGGCAAGATGTTAAGTTTGGTCTTCACTCTAAGAACATTTTAACATTCACCTCGAGGCAGTGAGACTGCCGCACAGTTCTCTTACTTGCGGTAGACTAGAGTGTGGCATAACGAGTAGAATCTCCTGGTCTACTGTGAGAAGTGGGAGACGCGTCGTAGAGCTGTTGCCAGCAGCGGTCCTGCTCGGTGTTTCGGCAGGTGTGGACTCAGCTCAGCGGCCGCGGCCTGCCCTCCGTATCGACGTGCGCCGCTCCTGTGGCTTCCCATCCAGCGGCAGACACGTGCCTGCGACCCGTGCGCTTATCCGCGGATGTCTATCGACTGCGCGCGAAAAGGTTTACTGTTTGCGCGACTGTGCGAGTGAAGGTTCAGCGTTACCTCAGCAAACAGATCGAGTGCGCACGATGAGGTATGTTATAAAAAGGTCGACTGCCCGCGAGTGTTTTATTTGCTTCTCAGTAACGTTTGCACACAAATGTTGGTAACACTGTTGTCATTAATCACCTTCTCCGAGAGCTATGCTGTGTGGACCACTTCCCACTCCTCGTACGTGACTAGTACATTAGAAATGGAGTATATGACAAGTGTAAGAGGCTTTAAGTTCTTGGGAGTATTAAATTTCGGAAACACAGAGAAACACGACGTGGAGTAGGCTGGAGGTGCACAGTAAAAAATGTATGTACTGAAATGATTCTTCAACTCTCATTGTGTTTACAACTTCCAATGTGTAAAACTGAATGCTATTACCGAATTATGTGAATCATCTTAAAATTAAGTCGTTTGACTAACATTAAAAAATGTACGCTGAGATGACAAAAGATATATCGTGTCGCACCTCCTTTTGCACGGCGTATTGCAGGAACTCGACGTGGCGTGGACTCAACAAGCCGTTGAAAGTCCCCTGCAGAAATATTGAGCCATGCTTGCTCTATAGATGTACACAATTGCGAAAATGTTGTCGGTGCAGGATTTTGTGCTCCAAGTGACCTCTCCATTATGTCCCATAAATGTTCGATGGGATTCAGGTCAGGCGATCTGGTTGGCCAAGTCAATCCTTCGAGTTGTTCAGAATTTTCTTGAAACCAACAGCGAACACTTGTGGCCCGGTGATCTGGCACACTGTCATCCGTAAAAACACTATGGTTCTTTGGGAACATGAAGTCCATGAATGGCTGAAAACGGTCTCCAGGTAGCCGAACATAACCATTTCCAGTCAATAATCGATCGCTCTGAACCAGAGCAGCAGACCTCAGCAGTTACGGTGGCTAGGACAGTTGCAAAGTAGAAGAGGAAGAAGAAGGTTCTGCTGTTAGGTAGTTCTCATGGCAGAGGTGTAGGCCAGCAGTTGCAGTAAGTGTTGAGGAATGAGTACCAGGTCACCAGCATTGTGAAGCCTAATGCAGGATTGGCTCAGGTGACTGCTAAAATAGGGGGGTTATGTAGGGATTTTACTAAAGAGGATCAGGTAGTGATTGTGGGTGGGGCTGGTAATAGTATTGATAGGGATGGGGAGTATGACATAGATGGTGACCTGGAAAAGATAGCCACTCAGACTGGCAACACGAATGCGCATTTCGTGGAACTGTTTCAGCGCCACGATCGGCCTCATCTTTATACAGCCGTCAGGCGTAATAACGTGAGACTTGGGGGTGCGCTGATGACAGAAAGCATGGGTCACATTTCAGTGGTGTCGGTGGAGTCTGTCAGCAGGACGGGTTTCACTAGACATGGCCTGCACCTCAACAGGTATGGGAAGGGGAGGTTGGCAAAGCTTATAGATGACAGCATAGGTGGGGGAGGTGGGATCACTCATGGGAAAATTCCTGCAGTAGTGGGTGTTACAGCTGCACCTTTTTTTAGATTGAAGTCGGCTGATAGGTATTTCTACTTAAGAGAAGTCTCTCTAACAAAGGAACCACTTTTGACAAAGTTTAGGTGTCCGAGTAATGAGGGAATTAGTATATTTCATCAAAATATACAAGGTATTAGAGATAGAGTTAGTGAACTGCTTATAGATGACTCTGAAATTATTGGTATATCTGAACACTTCTTAAATATGGAGACAATTCAGAAGCTTCCTTTACCAGGATACAGGTTGGCTGGCAGCTTTTCTAGAAGCTCTTTGCGGTGTGGGGGAGTAGCCATGTATGTGAAAAACGGCATCCCATTTGAGTCAATTGATGTTTCAAAGTACTGCACTGAAAAGGTGTTTGAATGTTGTGCAGGTGTGGTTAAATTTAATGGAGCTTAACTTTTAACTGTTGTTATTTATAGAACCCCAGACGCCGATTTCACAACACTTTTGCTAAAGCTAGAGGAGGTTCTTGGTTCACTTTATAGGAAATACAAAAAGTTAGTTATATGTGGTGACTTCAGTATTAATTGCATAAGTGATTGTGCAAGGAAAAGGATGCTGGTAGACCTTAATTCATATAATCTTATGCAAACTGTATTCTTTCCAACGAGAATGCAAGGGAACAGTAGAACAACCATAGACAACATTTTTGTTCATTCCTCGTTACTAGACGGGCATTCTGTTAGCAAAAAGGTGAATGGCCTTTCAGATCATGATGCACAAATTTTAACTCTAAAAGATTTTTGTGCTGCAACACATGTTAAATATAGTTATCAACTGTGTAGGAAAGCTGATCCAGTTGCCGTAGAGACCTTTGTAAACCTTGTCAAGGAACAAGAGTGGCAAGATGTTTATAGCGCTGATACAGTAGATGATAAATATAATGCTTTTCTCAAGACTTTTCTCGTGCTCTTTGAAAGTTGCTTTCCGTTACAACGTTCAAAACAGGATACTAGCACAAACAGGCAGCCTGGGTGGCTGACTAGAGGGATAAGAATATCTTGTAGAACAAAGTGGCAATTATGTCAAAACGTTAGAAACAGTCAAAATCTAAATGCAGCAGCCCATTACAAACAGTATTGTAAGGTGCTTAAAAACGTTATTAGGAAGGCAAAAAGTAAGTGATATGCAGATAGAATAACTAAGTCTCAGGATAAAATTAAAACCATACGGTCAGTCGTAAAGGAAGTGGCTGGTCTGCAGTGAAGCCACTTTATAAAAAGGGAGACAGGGATAATGTTGACAACTTTAGACCTGTTTCTATGCCATCGGTGTTTGCTAAAGTTATCGAGAAGGTTGTATATACAAGGTTACTGGTGCATTTAAATTCACATAAGTTGCTGTCAAATGTACAGTTTGGTTTTAGAAATGGTTTAACAACTGAGAATGCTATATTCTATTTTCTCTGTGGGGTTTTGGACGGATTAAATATGAGGTTGCGAACGCTAGGTATTTTCTTTGATTTAACGAAGGCTTTTGACCGTGTTGACCACAAAATATTACTGCAGAAGTTGGACCATTATGGAGTAAGGGGAGTAGCTTACAATTGGTTCGCCTCTTACTTTAAGAACAGAAATCAGAAGGTAATTCTCCGCAATATTGAGAGTGGTAGTGATGTTCAGTCGCAATGGGGCACTGTTAAGTGGGGCGTTCCCCAAGGGTCGCTGCTGGGGCCACTGCTGTTTCTTATTTATATAAATGATATGCCTTCTAGTATTACAGTTGATTCAAAAATATTTCTGTTTGGTGATGACACCAGCTTGTTAGTGAAGGATCTTGTGTGTAATATTGAAACAGTATCAAATAATGTAGTTCATGAAATAAGTTCGTGGTTTGTGGAAAACAATTTGATGCTAAATCACAGTAAGACTCAGTTTTTACAGTTTCTAACTCACAATTCAACAAGAACCGATATTTTGATCAGACAGAATGGGCATACTATAAGCGAGACGGAACAGTTCAAGTTCCTAGGCGTTCGGATAGACAGTAAGCTGTCGTGGAAAGCCCATGTCCAGGATCTTGTTCAGAAACTAAATGCTGCTTTATTTACCTTTAGAACAGTATCTGAAATAAGTGACAGTTCAACACCAAAAGTAGTCTACTTCGCATATTTTCATACGCTTTTGTCGAATGGTATTATTTTTTGGGGTAATTCTTCTGATTCAAAAAGGGTATTTTTGGCGCAAAAACTGGCTGTTCGAGCTATATGTGGTGTAAGTTCGAGAGCCTCTGGTCCACCCCTATTCAATAGACTGGGAATTCTGACAGTGCCCTCACTGTATATGTTTTCTTTAATGTCGTTTGCTGTTAGCAATATTAGCCTATTCCCAAGAGTAAGCAGCTTTCACCCAGTTAATACTAGGCAGAAATCAAATCTGTATGTGGAATGCACTTCCTTGACTCTTGTGCAGAAAGGAGTGCAGTATCCTGCTGCATCCATTTTCAATAAGCTACCACAAGAACTCAAAAATCTTAGCAATAGCCCAAAGTCTTTTAAGTCTAAACTGAACTGTTTCCTCATGGCTCACTCCTTCTATTCTGTCGAGGAGCTCCTGGAAGAGCTGAAAAATTAGGCAAATTCCAGTGTTACATTGTTGATTTTCTTTATTTAAACTTACGACTTGTCGCCTAAATATGTTTTTTATATTTCATTTTATCTGTTTCTACTATCGTGTTATAATTTCATGTATTGGCTCGTTCCATGACCATGGAGATTTCTCCTTAATTTGGTCCCACGGACCAATAAATAAATAAATAAATATAAACACGGTCCACGCCATTACGGTATCACCACCAGCTTGCTCAGTGTCTTGTTGACATCTTGGGTCCATGGTTTCGTGGGGTCTGCGCCATTCTCGAACCCTACCATCAGCTCTTACCAACTGAAATCGGGACTCATCTGACCAGACCACGGTTTTGCAGTAGTCTAGGGTCCAACCGATAGGCCACGAGACCAGGAGAGGCGCTGCAGGCGAGGTTGCCCTGTTAGCACAGGTACTCGCGTCGGTCGTCTGCTTCCAAATTTCGACGCACTGTCCTAGCGAATCGTTCGTCCGATTTCCTAAAATATGGTTCAAATGGCTCTGAGCACTATGGAACTTAACATCTTAGGTCATCAGTCCCCTAGAACCTAGAACTAGTTAAACCTAACTAACCTAAGCACATCACACACATCCATGCCAGAGGCAGGATTCGAAGCTGCGACCGCAGCAGTCACGAGGTTCCGGACTGAAGCGCCTAGAACCGCACGGCCACCGCGGCCGGCCCGATTTCCTACATTGATTTCTGTGGTTATTTTATGCAGTGTTTCTTTACTCTTATCAGTGACAACAATACACAAACTCCGCTACTCTCTCGGTTGTTAAGTGAACGCCATCGGCCACTGTGTTGTCCGTGGTGAGACATAATGCTTGAAATTTGGTATTCTCGCCAAACTCTTGACATTGTGGGCCTCAGAATATTGAATTCCCTGACGATTTCCAAAACGGAAAGTCACACGCGTCTAGCTCCAAGTACCATTCCGCGTTCAGAGTCTGTTAATCCCCGTCGTGCGATCGTAAACAAGTCGGAAACCTTTTCAGATGAGTCACCTGAGTACAAATGACATCTCCGCCAGTGCACTGCCCTTTCACACCTTATGTACGCGATACTATCGGTATCTGTATGTGTGCACTTCGCTATCCCAAGATTTTTGTCACCTCAGTGTATTTATCGGGTCAGAGTGTCTGTTTTGCTACCATTGCCGAAAACGTTAAATGAAGTTCATAGTGTTAGTATTTTGTTTGTTGCCTAACAAAACAGACGCTACGTATAAAAAGGTATTAACTGGAATCGTAAAAGCCTTGTCACTATTATTAAGTTTCAACCGTCAATCATTGTGACTGATTTGTAAGTGACTATACGCAAAGTAGTTAGTCAGGTACGGCTATTTTCAACGGTTGCAGGATGTAGATTTCATTTTACACAGGCCTGGACAAAATTTAGGCGTAAGGGCTACTTCTGATTATAAACAAAACAGTGCTGATAAAGGTAACTCGTTGTACCGGTTGTTTGGTTTGGCTTTTCTCCCTCTCCACGAGGTTGTTGGTGCTTGTGTTGAAGATTTAATGATCATTATACTTGAAAGTGAAAATGTTACATGTTTTGCTGATTATTTGACTACGAACTATATATGCTCAGAATGTGAGTTTTCGCACAAAATTTGGGCTCCCAAGTTCTGCAAGCGCAACTAACGCTTGTGACACATTTCACAGCGCTTTCGGCCTTAATTTTCACAGTGCACATCCACAAATACATATTTTTGATGATGCTATCGTTCAGACTCAGAGCCGCGCAGGGTAGCCGCGCTGTCTGAGGAGGCTTGTCACGGCTCGCGCGGCTACCCCCGTCGGAGATCCGAGTCCTCCCTCTGGAATGGGTGTGTGTGTTGCCCTTAGCGTAAGTTAGTTTAAGTTAGTTTAATTAGTGCGTAGGCGTAGGAATCGATAACCTCAGCAGTTTGGTTCCATAGAACCTTACCACAAATTTCAAAATTTTCAGACTCAAACAACCACCTGAAATCACATAAATCATGCAGACAGACCTCGCCGATTTGCAGCAAACGTGAAAACCATGTGCAGTATATATAGGAATGATTTTAAATTGGACCTGTAGCAATACTGAGTATTTTAAACGCTGTTTTTGTTATTGCATGACTTTTTAAATACATTGACGAGAGTCCCATTAAGGGAATGTGTATTTTATCAAGAATTTTTTAACATCCGTCTGATCTAGCTTACAGCCATAGAAAGTCCTTGAAAATATGAAGGAAAATGCTGTAGTGCTAACTTACTTGTGTTTCCCCCACGCGCTTTTGACTTGACTCAAAAATAGACCTCCACGTGCAGTTAAGCTGTTTGGAAAATATACCACAGGTGCAGTGACCACTTCGACAATAGGTCAAATTTTGGGTCAGCCTGTAGTTTGGATGACCCGTGACACACGCCACTCACTCCGGTGGCCTCACGCTACCAGTATCTGGTATCTGTTTCCGAATCTAACAAATTCGAGCGTTGTGGACGAAGGCCACCTACCGTCACATTACATCATCTGGCTTATCTCGTAGTGAAAACACCACAAGCTGCGTCTACATCGACATCAGAACTCCTCAAACCAACATAAGTTGAGTGGCTGAGGGTGCTTTTCGTGCCGCTGTCGCTCCCGTCCCCTCCCCACCCCTTGCCTGTTCAAGGCAAGTGCACGGCAAGGACGATTGATGGTGAGCCTCCATGCGATTCCCGATGGCCTCTAATCTTGGTTTCATGGTCTTTTCGCGAAGTACATTAAGTAGGAAGCAGTATATTGCTTGATTCACATAGGGACGTATGCTCTCGGAATTTTGACGGTAACCACAATGTCTCTCTTGTGGCGTCTGCCATTGCAGTTGGACGAGCGTCTTCAAAGATGCTTTCGTGGTTACTACATGAAACAGTGACAAAACACGTTGCTCTCCCTGTGATCTCTGTCTTTTTTCTATCAATCCTATTTAATATGACGCCGTTACTGACAATCAATACTCAAATATAGAGCGAACGATGGTTGTATAAGGTGCCGCCCCCCTTCGCGGGTGGACTACAACTGAGCATTCTTCCAAAGAATCAGTCTGCTTTTGGTCTCTCCCTTTCTTTAGCTTATTTTTATGTGGGCGATCAGCTGAATCGTCCGGAACGCATAGTCCCAGATTTTTAAAGTGTAAGGGACGATCAGAAAGTTCCTATTCATGGTGCTTTTGCAAGTTATACGCAACGTAGCGCGACTCCGATGTGGGTATATAAGCACCGACATCACAGCGAGGGTTTAGTGTGGTGCTCGTGTCGTTCCGACGTGCATGCGGTAAATGCATAACCGTGAAGTATTGTGACTTTATTACCAAATGCGTCCAAACAGAACCACGTGCTCTTATTGTTTTATTGGCTGCCGAAGGGCAAACACTGGCAGACATCCATTGGAGAATGAAGAATGTGTGTGGGGAAGCATGTCTTCCGAATACCAAGTCCGGGGAAACAGCGATAAGGCGCGCTGCTGCTTCGTGATGGTACACGTTCCCATGTCGCAAATGCTGTAACGCAGAAGTTACACCAACTCAAATGGAAGAGACTCGAGCACTCGCGCTGTTGTCCCGATATTCTCTCCAAGCGATTATCACGCCTTCGGTCCCTTCAAAAAGGCCTTGATGGGTCAAAGATTCCTGTCGGAAGAGGCAGTTACGGATTTCTTGCCGCAGAATGACACGATATTTTACAAAACCGATATTTTCAACGTAGCGAGTCCGAGCGATGATTGTCTCAGTGTTCAAGACGATTTTGTCTGATTGGCATACAGATTCTGGACCGTATGGCCTTCCAATGGAAACTTTGTTATCGCCCTTCTATTTGACTACTTGCACAGCAAACATGTAATCGTACAATAACGGCTGTTTCCGTTTGTTTGTACGCATTACATTTGTGTATGTTGGGTATCAAATGCCAATCGCTTCTGAAAGCGTAGATTCTCTGTAGATCTTGTCCGCAGCTCGCGGTCTAGTGGCTAGCGTTGTCGCCTCTGGATCACGGGCCTCCGGGTTCGATTCCCGGATTGGAAATTTCTCTCTGCCGGGGACTGGGTGTTTGTGCTGTCCTCATCATTTCATCATCATAATCATTCATAACAGTGGACTTTCTAAAAACATGGACTGTGTAACAATTGAAACTTTGTACGGGCGCTGATGAAACTGCAGTTGAGCTCCCCACAAACCAAACTTCTGTAAGTCTTTTTGTAATTTATTACAATTCTCGAACGTTGCAACTTCTTTATACCTTATAACCAGAATCATCGGCGAAATACCTCAAGAAGTTTTCAACATCGACAGCTGACCCTCAATAAATGTGATGTAAGAGATTTCTTAGGCTGGTGGTAGAAGGTATAAAATACAGGGCGCGAAGGGTTATGTACAGCTTGTGCACAAATTAGATTCCAGTTGTAGGAGACGAAGGATATTAAAGGAAATCAATAGCTGAGAAAGTGGTGAGGTAGATTTTGTAGCCTATCCCCGTTGTTATTAACTCCGTTCACTGAGCAAGCGGTTAAGGAAACAAAAGTGACGTTTGGACAGGGAATTAAATTGCAGGGACAAGCAATACAACTTTATGGTTTGCAGATGACGTTGTAATCCTGTCAAGGCAACAAAGTAATTGGAAGAGCATCTGAAAGGAATGGACGTCTTGCAAAGAGCAATAAATTAAAAACAGGGTAATGGAATGTAATCATATTAAATGAGGCGATTCCGAGATAATTAAATTAGTAAATGAGATAGTAAAAGTAAGAAATGAATTTTGGTATTTTGGCAGCATAATAACGTATTATGTCCGAAGTAGATAGTATACAAAATACAGGTTGCCCAGAAAAGCGTTTGTGGAAAAAAAGTGTACTTCGAATACTGATTTAAATGTTAGGAAGTATTTTCTGAAAAGTCTTTTTAGAATGTGTTGTTGTACGGAAGTGAAGCATGTACGATAGGCGGTTCAGACAAGAAAGGAATCCACGTTTTCGATAGGTGGTGAATCGGAACAAAGCTGTATAATAGATACGTGGATCCGATAAATAATGGGAAGATACTAGATATAATTAGAACAGGATGATCACCATCGACAGATGCACCAAATCACTGTTTGGTCCACAACACTAACGACAACAAAATAAAATGAAACGTTAACCAAACATGTAAGACAAAATTTAAAATTTGTGCTTTGTGTTTAGAATTAATGTTAAAAAAAAAAAAAAGGGTAACAGATATGTTTCAGGCGCATTCCTTCAGCGTGACACCAACAAACCAATTAATGACACATACCTGTCGTAGTATGAACAGTTGTAAGGGTTACTTGTATCCAACATTTCCTGACTTCGTTTGAAAGATTTTTGATAGCAACTATTACACTCCAAGCGAATGAATAGCATGCGTCGTTGGATTAGGATTCCGAAAAAGAGCATCCTTGAGATATTTACTTCAATCCATCGAATTTTTAATACCAGAGAGCAATATCTGTTTATTGGAACCAAGTCTCGTTAGATTCTACAGTAGCCTAACATTTTCACCCTCTTGGATATTACCGCACTAGAAGATATCTTTTCCTCCACACAAATGTGGACAGCCTGTTGAGCCACACATGTTGAAGCGGCAGCTGTGTGCAGTGCGCACCTGTCATGGTGAAGATGCCGACGAAAAGGCCGATGTTGCGGCCCGCCAGCATCACCTCCTCCTCGGAGTCGTTGCCCGCCTCCTTCTTGCGGCCGGCCCATATGCCCACCGCTAGGATCAGCACGTAGAACAGAACGATGGACACCACGCCCGCGATGTTGATCATTTTGAGACCTGCCAACATAAATGTCCTGATATTAGATGCTGTCCTGCTATTGGTAGAGAGAATGAGAATATAATGTAATGTCTTCACGTAAGGCGATTAACGATGTCTTTATGCTACAGGTGTCCCAAAATATCAGTCTCCCATACGAAGGTTTAGAAAACTTGCTGCATCCTGTGATTCCCCCTGATGTCTTTCTCAAATTTGTTAAGAATGTTCTTCTTATTGACTTAGCTGATTCCATTGTCTTCAAACAAATTCATTGTTTTATAAATGTACTCGTAAAATTGCCGTATTATCCATATCTTCTTTCGTTACAATTGCATTATTCTCCTGAAAGTTTTCATTCTGCTTCTTAATTGTTTTCATTTCGTTTAGATTTTTCTTTTTCTTTTCATTAATTACCTTTTTAAACTTTAACATTCGTGGCCATTTGTTGGTATTTATTCGTTAGAGCTACTATTGCACTTTTAGGATCTGCTGTATTCTATTTAATTGCGAAAATTAAATTTCTACTGGGTTTTGTACCTCTTCATTGTATAAAATATTTTAATTTAGCATTATATATCAGACCCTTGTTAGGAAGTTAGGTTCACTGTCCTGTCATTGAGCTGAAACTGTTCGTCATCGACGGGAAACTAATCACATTTCAACAGAAACTAAAACTGCTTAATAACTGGCTCAGATGTGTAAGTACCAACAAGTGGATGCCAATGTTTAAGTTAGAAAAGTGTTAGCTAATGAAACAAAAAATGAAAATAAAAATCTAAACTAAATTAAAACAATTAAAAAGCTGAAGCGCAAGCAGAAAAGGCTGATACGGCTGGTTACTGTCAAACCTAAGGAACTGAACTTGTCATTTACTTCCATCTTATGATGACGATTACATTTATAAAACAGTGATGTTTTTTGAATACAATGGAATCGTCGAAGTCATCCAATTGTTATCAATATCAGATACCAAGCTAAAAATATGATATTCAATGACAGGATCAAGAAGACAGCAGTCTTAACAGCATAACAACGCCCTGAATTCGTAAACGTTATTAGAGGTGTTGCAATACGCAACGAATCACATTCGCTTCGATTGGTATAACACAAACGTCCCAGTCAAAGAAACTACTGAAATCATTAAGAAGGACCTAAATAGGTACGGAAAATTAAGCATTGGTGAACAGATTTTTTATAGTTGGTGCTGGATTTCAATTATTTCAAATTTCAAGGCAAAATGCAACAGCAATGGGGGATAGCTTATCTGGAACACTTGCAGATATATTTAGAAAAGACTTTGAATGCAGATTCTTCAGTAGATTCCTATAAACAACAGGAAACAATCGTGGACCGCAAACAATATCTTGACGACCTTATCATATTAGTCGAAGCTAATGAAGCTGAACTAAATTCAGATTAAGCGCAATATATCCCGATTTAACTTTCACAGCTAACAAGGGAACCTTCCCATCGCACCCCCCTCAGATTTAGTTATAAGTTGGCACAGTGGATAGGCCTTGAAAAACTCAACACAGATCAATCGAGAAAACAGGAAGAAGTTGTGTGGAACTATGAAAAAATTGGTAAAATATACAAACTGAGTAGTCCATGCGAAGATAGGCAACATCAAGGACAATGGGAGTCTAGGAGCGCCGTGGTCTTGTGGTTAGCGAGAGCAGCTACGGAATGAGAAGTCCTAGGTTCAAGTCTTCCCTCGAGTGAAAAGTTTAATTTTATATTTTCAGTTTATGTGACAAACTCTTATGTTTTCATCACTTTTTTGCGAGTGATTATCACATCCACAAGAAAACCTAAATGGGGCAAGGTAGAAGAATCTTTTTACCCATGTACAAGTTAGGTGGGTCGACAACATATTCCTGTCATGTGACGCACATGCCGTCACCAGTGTCGTATAGAATATATCAGACGTGTTTTCCTGTGGAGGAGTCGGTGACCTATGACCTTGCGATCAAATGTTTTCGGTTCCCATTGGAGAGGCACGTCCTTTCGTCTACTAATCGCACGGTTTTGCGGTGCGGTCGCAAAACACAGACACTAAACTTATTGCAGTGAACATAGACGTCAATGAACGAACGGACAGATCATAACTTTGCGAAAATAAAGAAAGTAAAATTTTCGGTCGAGGGAAGATTTGAACCCAGAACCTCTCGTTCCGCATCTACTCACGCTAACCACGGGACCACGGCGCTCCTGAGCGCACTTTTTCTTGATGTTGCTTATCTTGCGCATGGACTACCCAGTTTGTATATTTTACTAATTTTTTTCATAGTTCCACACAACTTCTTGCTGTTACCTCGATTGATCTGTGTTCAGTTTTTCAAGGCCTATCCACTGTGCCAACTTATAACTAAATCTGAGGGGGGTGCGATGGGGAGGTTCCCTTGTAAGATGGAAGTAAATGACAAGTTCAGTTCCTTAGGTTTGACAGTAACCAAACTTGGAGGTAAACATGAAATATCCATTTTAACAAAGTCTTCGACCACCGATGTCATTATTAACGTGCAGTCCTGCCATCTACAGCAATATAAAAATGTATACTTCTATGCTATGGTCACTGGAATCCTCAAACTGTCGCAGACTGTAAATGAAATGATAAAAGAACTTAAAATTTTAAAACATATAGCAACAAACAACGGTTGTAGATTCAGTCATGTGACATTACTGAACAAGAAGATGAAAGGAAAAGTGAAACTACAGCATAGGGCAAACTCTGCACTAACAACGAAAAATGACGTGTGTTCCCATGACTTAATACGGCCAGGTATCCGATAAAATTGCGAAATATTTTCGTAGCGGCAAAGTTAACGTATATTTCCAAACAAAAAAACGCTTAAAATACAGCTATGTCGTAACATTAAGGATAAAAAGAAGGCGAAATCTTTTATCATGTGACGATATGTACATTCACTGAGACGTTAAAAGACTATAATGTTCAAAGCGCCTAACTAATTGTTCGTCTGTACGAAGATTTTTGTGGATTAGTCATCGAATGGGTGCATACATTCTACTTACGTTAGCGGGCGCATGGCGTACTTCATACACCACACGGATTGACACACATCCATCATTTCACAGGAAACTTATTTTAGGAATAATATTCTATTATTATTATTTCAAACTGTTTAAGTGACACTCTTTAGTAAAGATGGCGTGCATCTAGTAGAATTATGTATAGGGGTACACAATACATAACAGTCTGCTAACTTCATGAGATAAATCATTTTTGTTTTGTCTTCTAAATTAAATGGTTTCTCTTGTAAAGACTCACAATTTCTAACTTTAATGATAAACAAAAATCCTTTCGTGATTCTTTTTTGTTTCGTCTTGCTTTTACTTTCACATCAGATTTTCTTCCATTTACTCTGTCTCTTCCTATGAAATATATCTCACTTACAACCCCACTATTACCTTCCAATCATCTTCAGGATCATATGCTTGCTCACTTTGTGAATAATGCTCGGAGTAGACAATGGCTTGATCGTCTTCATCAGAATTGTCGTCATCAACTTCTTCAATTTCAGAATCGTAGTTAGTATAAGGCAATTCATAAAGTTTATCATCTGTGACGTTTTTTACGCGATCTGAACAAGAAGAACCCTTTTTTTAGGTAATCAAGCGTGCGGTGTATTTTGAACGCCAAATGTGACTGATTCACTGTTAAACTTCTCACAGACGCACATCTGAAGATGGCAGTTATTTGCCGTAACGGATAATGTGAATATTTTTTATACATCTAAGCGATCGTGGATGTTCAAAAATGGTTCAAATGGCTCTGAGCACTATGGGACTTAACATCTGAGGTCATCAGTCCCCTATAAATTAGAACTACTTAAACCTAACTAACCTAAGGACATCACACACATCCATGCCCGAGGCAGGATTCGAATCTGCGACCGTAGCGGTCGCGCGGTTCCAGACTGTAGCGCCTAGAACCGCTCTGCCACTCCGGCAGGCGATCGTGGATGTAATAAATTATTATACGAACATTACCAAGGTCGCATGCTTTCAGTTGTCAGTATGTCAGTTGTTAAATTCCTTGTGTTATGATATACTTTCACGTGTGTCATTTTTTTGGTGAAAATTGCTTTAATTTATTTGCTGGACGGCAGTACTTTTTTGTGCTCGATTTCGGTTAAAATTTTCCGTAGAACCACTTATTCAAAGCCGGTGCTACAGGCATTCACCTACAGCTTTCAGTGGTCAACGAGTACGCGGTCGTAATTCATCGATTCTGGGCAGCATTCTGCAAGCTTCTTCATTGAATGTCAGTAAGAATGGCGTGGAATTTAACGACAAATGGTAATTACAGTGTAACAAAAATCTTGCGCTAGAGGATAACACTCTAGTCGAGCAGAAGAATTAAAGGAATTTCGACTGAGAATGTAAGGAAAAATGATTTACACGATAAGAATAGGACAGATGCTCAAACGGAATAGGATAATAGGCACGTTGCCCTCGCCTTCGTATCGCCAGACGTTGAGCGCAGATTCGCAGCGCCTCTGCCTGCTCCTGCTGGCGTTCAGGAGGCAGACAGGTGTCGGCCTTGACCCCGGGGTGCCGCCTGCGAGCTGAGAGGCGTGTTCGCTGACGCGCAACACCAGGGCACAGTAGCTCAAAGGACGCCTACTCAGGCTGCCCGCGCTGTGTGCGATTCTGGGCCGGTCAGCGACACCTCACATCCCAGCCCCTCAACATACAGTACAGACACTGTGCATTTACAAAGTGTTTTGTCCTTAGGCTGAGTACCTGAAACTGCATCTTCTGCGATGTATACATTCTTCATTTATTTTATTCCCCATTACACAGTAAAATCAACAAGGGTTCGGACTTAAATAGCGGAAACAATGCCATACAACAGAACGTAATGAAATAACGTCGATTACAAATCACATCGCCGGCCTTGGTGGCCGAGCGGTTCTAGGCGCTACAGTCTGGAACCGCGCGACCGCTACTGTCGCAGGTTCGAATCCTGCTTCGGGCATGGATGTGTCTGATGTCCTTAGGTTAGTTAGGTTTAAGTAGTTCTAAGTTCTAGCGGACTGATGACCTCAGAAGTTAAGTCGCATAGTGCTCAGAGCCATTTTAACCATTTGAACAAATCACGTCAGTTACAGACCTCACTGCAAGTAGACTCTCCTTTTTCATCATGGGCATGAATACTTAAAAGAGTCGCATGTATCGGACGGTCTGCTGAAGTCTGTCACGAAATTTTCGAGACATGGATAACAGAGCTGGAATTGAATGTGCCAGAGGGCGTAGAGCAGGATGGAGTTATCAAGGTATTCAAGAGGCTTTCGGCGAATCCGCATTGCCTTGTAGAACAGTGGCAACGTGGGTAAAAGCCTTCAACAAGGCCAGGTGGATCCCTATCAAAGAAAAGCCATCTGCTCTTGCCTCGTTTTTCGACACCGATCGATGCCAAACGTTTCGTGAGTGGGCCTCGAGAGACAGGAGTAGAGCGTATGACTGTGAACAACTTTCGGAACAACGCTTGGACATAAGAAAAGTGCATCCTGATGATTTCGCATGATTCGACGGAAATGCGGAAACAGTTATGATACGACTCGTACCCACATGGAATATATATATATATACTCCTGGAAATTGAAATAAGAACACCGTGAATTCATTGTCCCAGGAAGGGGAAACTTTATTGGTGAGAGCGAAGGAAAGGCTTTCTTGCACTGTATCATTACACTGGACGAGACATAGGCCAAACCGTACGGGCCCCATTTGAAATTCCGATTAAACGGAAAGGTCAGTGCGCGGCATCACGACAATCGGAAGCTCGTCAGAATCCCACTAGTATGAATGCACAACATCACTTGGAGCGGAAAAAATAACTCTACCATTGGCCTGTGAAGCAGTGAATCCAGATCTGGTTGCAATAGGAATCAGTGTACACGAAGTGGCACTCAAACGCCGACAGTGCGTCAAGAGTGTTACAATATGTGGCGCAGCGAAATTCGGCTGGGAAGATGAGATGCTTTGAACCTGTTTTCTTGTGTTTTGGTCATTCGGCGTTATTGTGATTTCCACGCTGCATAAACAATTTCGTTTCGAATAATTTTCTACGTCAGTAATCTGGTGTTAATGTACTGAACACAAAAGCTTGCTAGATTGAAAAAGTATCAGGTAGATATTTTTGACTCGGTTGCTTAAAGTTTTGACAATTTCCCAAAAGTACATATTTGGAGTGACCCGGGGTGTCACAGAAGGGCCTAAAGAATTTGAACAAAAAGCCAACAATAATTGTTCCCCACGCTATGGGAAGAACAAAATAAATTCCGTTTCCAGTATACCAGTAGGGCCTACTTGATGAAATGGATTCCTGAAAGTTCAATGCTGTAATTGTTACGAAACGAGGTTTAGGATGTTTTTAGTTACATGGTTACAAGGTAAATGTTCAGAAGTCTTATCAACGTTCTTTTTTCTTTACCTATCATTTTCCTTGTACCATGCGACAGCGTCATCTACCATGTGTTCATCAAACCGCGTGAGCATTGGTTGTCCTTCCTATGGGACATCTACATTTAGAGCTCATCCTCTTTGCTTTCCTTCTCTGTCTGTCACCTGCAATTAAAGTTCTTCGAATGATTCAGTGCCTCGCTTCCTCCAAGTACTCCTAGGCGGTCATCGAGGTTCTAAGAGGACACGGACGTAGTTTTGTAGGCGGGATGGACTCATTGCCTGAATATCGAGAAACTCCGTTACCATATGACAAATGGGTTGCTGTCTTTAAATAGTGACGGCGCAGCAACGACTCCTAAGAAGATTGCCGGCCTGGGTGGCCGAGCGGTTCTAGGCGCCACAGTCTGGAACTGTGCGACCGCTACGGTCGCAGGTTCGAATCCTGCCTCGGGCATGGATGTGTTTGACGTCCTTAGTTTAGTTAGGTTTAAGTAGTTCTGAGTTCTAGGGGACTGATGACCTTAGAAGTTAAGTCCCATAGTGCTCAGAGCCATCTGAACCATTGTTTTCCTAAGAAGATTCGGATCTCACACATTGAAACGAACTTGGGCTGATGGCGCACAAAACACGACCGCTCCGGTGTTTGGTGTAGATAAACGAGAATAATGTCACTTTAAAATAACCAAATGCATGGTTGCCAGTAGGAAAAAAATGAATACGCAAACATAAAAAATGGCGTTTAATAATACAGCTGGCTATCAGAGTAACACGATGCGTAATAACGACAGTAATTAGTGCTAAAAATGCATGGCAAGTGAGTAAAGTTACAGTTAGGTTCTTCCAATAATTTGTTTACTTTCTCTTGAGATCTGATTCCACGAACTCACTGAACTACCTCTGTAGATCTTGGTGAAAAATGAGCTGTAGCTAATTAAGGAAACCTGCTAGTTAATGTAATCCTCGAAATCATCCACTTCGGCAGCTTTCAAGATAAGGACTCCTCACACTGAAGCAATGCCTCACAGGCGACTTATATGCGGTTCCCTTGCAAGACACACAGCGCTTTTCCAGATCCCATTTGTCAAATCTTCCATTCGCCTTCCTACTACTGACTCCAGAATGCTTTGCAATGTTATTTCTTGGAGTGGGAACGAACTGATCGGCTCCATAGATTTACCAGTTAGATTGTAACTTTCTTAACTACTCTATTTTTTCAAAACTGGATATTTTTGAACATTTTCAAATTTTTGACTTTTTATACAACTAAATAGTCCAAACGAGCAATTATTTGACCTTTCTATATCTTAGTTTTTCTGTAACATACCGTATCCATATCGACACGTTGGGCACTTAGATGCGTATTTTAAATTTTCCCTGCGACATTGTAATTCTATTACTGACAGTATTATAGGCATATTTTAACAGAAATAACGCAAAATTTGAACAAAATAATTCTTTTAAGCCGATTCATAACAACAAACACAAATTAATACGCAATTTTTGGTTTAGTGATTTATTTGGTATGTTTCGAAACATTGTAGAGACAATCCTGCGTCACATTTCACGCATTTTGTGCTTAGATAGGACTACTAGAAGCCCTGCCTGTTCCTTTTACAGGATATATATACACATATAATGTTTCCTGAACCCACACCGAACATTTGAGAATGGAACTTCATCGATCTTAGGATACGCCCTAGATCCTTCGAAAAGCCTGACGTTAAGGTGTTTATCGTCTGTAATTCTGTGGTCAAGTTGCTGATATGAATAATACACACAATAAAAGAATAGATAACGATAAATTTAGGCTTAGGAAAAATATAGGTACCAGAAAAGCAATTCTGACAAGATAGATAATGGAATTTAGACTCACAAAAAATTAGTATATGTTCAAGGGATTTATCGACCTGGGCAAAGTGTTCGACAACGTGAAATTATACCAGATGTTCAAAATGCTTAGGAGAATAGATGTAAGATATAGGGGAAAACGGGTAATATACACTAAATAGCCAGAACATTATGACCATCCACCTACTATCGATATAAACCTGGACAGGCGATAGCAGCGTCACCTGGCGAGGAATCAGTGCTAGTGTGTCCCACAGGTTTCAGTTTTGGGTCCATTATTTTTCTTCATATACACTCCTGGAAATTGAAATAAGAACACCGTGAATTCATTGTCCCAGGAAGGGGAAACTTTATTGACACATTCCTGGGGTCAGATACATCACATGATCACACTGACAGAACCACAGGCACATAGACACAGGCAACAGAGCATGCACAATGTCGGCACTAGTACAGTGTATATCCACCTTTCGCAGCAATGCAGGCTGCTATTCTCCCATGGAGACGATCGTAGAGATGCTGGATGTAGTCCTGTGGAACGGCTTGCCATGCCATTTCCACCTGGCGCCTCAGTTGGACCAGCGTTCGTGCTGGACGTGCAGACCGCGTGAGACGACGCTTCATCCAGTCCCAAACATGCTCATTGGGGGACAGATCCGGAGATCTTGCTGGCCAGGGTAGTTGACTTACACCTTCTAGACCACGTTGGGTGGCACGGGATACATGCGGACGTGCATTGTGCTGTTGGAACAGCAAGTTCCCTTGCCGGTCTAGGAATGGTAGAACGATGGGTTCGATGACGGTTTGGATGTACCGTGCACTATTCAGTGTCCCCTCGACGATCACCAGTGGTGTACGGCCAGTGTAGGAGATCGCTCCCCACACCATGATGCCGGGTGTTGGCCTTGTGTGCCTCGGTCGTATGCAGTCCTGATTGTGGCGCTCACCTGCACGGCGCCAAACACGCATACGACCATCATTGGCACCAAGGCAGAAGCGACTCTCATCGCTGAAGACGACACGTCTCCATTCGTCCCTCCATTCACGCCTGTCGCGACACCACTGGAGGCTGGCTGCACGATGTTGGGGCGTGAGCGGAAGACGGCCTAACGGTGTGCGGGAGCGTAGCCCAGCTTCATGGAGACGGTTGCGAATGGTACTCGCCGATACCCCAGGAGCAACAGTGTCCCTAATTTGCTGGGAAGTGGCGGTGCGGTCCCCTACGGCACTGCGTAGGATCCTACGGTCTTGGCGTGCATCCGTGCGTCGCTGCAGTCCGGTCCCAGGTCGACGGGCACGTGCACCTTCCGCCGACCACTGGCGACAACATCGATGTACTGTGGAGACCTCACGCCCCACGTGTTGAGCAATTCGGCGGTACGTCCACCCGGCCTCCCGCATGCCCACTATACGCCCTCGCTCAAAGTCCGTCAACTGCACATACGGTTTACGTCCACGCTGTCGCGGCATGCTACCAGTGTTAAAGACTGCGATGGAGCTCCGTATGCCACGGCAAACTGGCTGACACTGACGGCGGCGGTGCACAAATGCTGCGCAGCTAGCGCCATTCGACGGCCAACACCGCGGTTCCTGGTGTGTCCGCTGTGCCGTGCGTGTGATCATTGCTTGTACAGCCCTCTCGCAGTGTCCGGAGCAAGTATGGTGGGTCTGACACACCGGTGTCAATGTGTTCTTTTTTCCATTTCCAGGAGTGTATATTAATGACTTCCCACTCTATATCCATGAAGATGCAAAGCTGATTCTTTTTTCTGGTGATACGAGTATAGTAATCACACCCAACAAACAGGAATCAGCTAAGGAAATCGTAAATAATGTCTTTCAGAAAATTATTAAGTGATTCTACACAAATGGACTCTCACTAAATTTTGAGAAAACACAGTGTATACAAGTCTGCACAGTAAATGAAATAACACCGGTGATAGACTTTGAACAGAAGTCTGTTGCTAAGGCAGTATATTCAAAATTTCTGGGTGTATGCACCGACGAGAAATTGAATTGGAAGAAACACATCGATGATCTGCTGAAACGTTTAGGTTCAGCTACTTATAATATTAGAGTTATTGCAAATTTTTGGATAATCGTATCAGTAAATTAGCTTATTTTGCATATTTTTATTCACAGTTTGCAAGTGGCGTCATATTTTGGGGTAATTCATCATTAAGAGAAAAAGTATTCATTGCACAATTGCATGTCTTCCTTGACATCTGTACTGAGGTACGGAGACAAGCTGGCGGCAACTCCATTCTGCTCTGGGAAACATTCATATGCGCATTCATGGGTCTAGTGGAGCTCGTGCAATGCACCACGATGGCCAAGAAGTATCGTACATTGGTCGCAGACCACGTACACCTCTTCATGACGATCATATTTCCCGACGGCAGTGGCATTTTTCAGCAAGATAATGAGCCATATCACAAGGCCATGAGTGGGTTGGAGTGGTCCGAGGAACACAGCGCCTGGTTCCAATTGATGTGTTGGCCTCCTAACTTGTCATATCTGAACCGATCGAACACGTCTACAATGTGGCGTCAGAGCTCATGGCACCCCGGAATTTACATGAACTGGGTGATTACCTATATGTGCATATGTGGTTCCAGTTCCCTACAGCGACCTACCATAGCCTCATTGCTTCTATGTCACGACTCGTCGCCGCCATTGCTTCTATGTCACGACTCGTCGCCGCTCTTATCCGTGCCAAAGGTGGACACACCGGTTATTAGATACGTGGTCAAAATGTTCTGGCTGATCAGTATATAAAATGTACAAGAACCAAGAGGGAAAAGTAAGAATGGAACACCAAGGAAGAAGTGACCGGGTTGAAAAGGTAGGGATGCAGTCTTTCGCAAATATTGCTCAATCTGTGCAACGAACCAACAGCGACTCAATTAACAGAAATTTTCAGGAGTGGGAAAAATACTTCATGGCGAAAGGATATCAGAGATAACATTCGATGATGACGTTGCTATCCTCAGTGAAAGTGAAGAAAATTACAGGATTTGTTGAATGGAATGAACAGCCTAATGAACACACGCTATAGACTGCTAGTAAATCGAAGAGAGGTGAAATAATGAGGAGTAACATAAATTAGATTAACGATAAACTTAACATCAAAATTGGGTCCATGAAATAGATGACGTGCAGGAGTTGTGCTACCTTGGAAGTAAAATGACACAAGGCAGACGAACCAAGGATGATATAAAAAGCATCCAAGTACTGGCAAAGAGAATATTCGTAACCAAAAGAAGTCTGCTGGTATCAAACATAGACCTTAATTTCAGAACGAAATTTTTGAGAACTTACGTCTGGAGCGAAGCTTGGTATGGTAGTGAATGACGAAATGGACGAAAAGAAGGTAATCGAAGCGTTTGAGATGTACTGATAGGCTGAAAATTAGGTGGACTGATAAGGTAAGGAATGAGGAAAATCTCTGTAGAATCGGCGAAGAAAGGATGGGAAACACTGACAAGAAAAAGGGACCAGCTGACGGGTCGCGTGTTACAACATCAAGGAATAACTTCCATGGTACAAGACGGAACTGTGAAGGATTAAAGCTGTGTTGGGAGGCACAGATTTTAGTATATCCAACAAACAATAGAGTACGTTAGGTGCAAGTCCTTCTCTGAGATAAAGAGGTTGGTACAGCAGGGAAAAAGAAAAGAAAAAAAGACTCCATGCATGGATCTTATTACATGCAGATGATTCAAAGTAACACCTAATAAGAATTTCGCTGGGATCCAGCGACTTGTCTTCCGAGAATAGTTAAAGTTTGAAATAAGCAAAGTGCTTGTGTCAACATCATCAGTTTGAAGAGAGGAAGACCGACCACGATGAGTTCATTAGAGGCTCGGATTGAAGAAGTGTGTAGAAGGAAGTAGCCTGTGACTTCCCAAATTAATTGCGCCGTATGAGATTTACGGTAACTACGGAAAACCTAAATTAGATGCCTGATGGTGGTTTGACCTGCTTTCTTCCATAATACGAGGAAGTATGTTGACCACTACGCCACCTCGCTCGTTCCTACTGATCTGTGAGTTTGTACTTAGGGATTTTTTTTTTTTGTTATTATTTAATAGCAAGTTAGTAGGAATGCAGTGGGCGTTCTGCACGAAATATACACTCCTGGAAATTGAAATAAGAACACCGTGAATTCATTGTCCCAGGAAGGGGAAACTTTATTGACACATTCCTGGGGTCAGATACATCACATGATCACACTGACAGAACCACAGG